>NC_141139.1:2420850-2576967 GCF_053477565.2 Lygodium microphyllum | reverse complement strand
GACGCTGAAAGTGAATACCGTCAATATATCCACCCCTACGGGAGCTGAAAAAGATGTGATACACTCTAACACCTAGTGCGGAAAGTGTCATCAAGCGGGATATTTAGCCACTGAATGTACCCAAAAACCAACCATTCCTAGAGCCTTTTGTTCATACTGTTTGTGGAAGAACCATATAGAGGATATTTTCTCTTTGAAAGAGATGCATCAATGAAGACAGAAGGATGAAAATGCAAGATTCAAGTTGCTCGAATCCGAAATGACAACACAGGATATTGGACCAAAGCCTAGGGAATTTGGTCCTAATTTTGGTCCAAGGACGTTTCCCTCTCAAAGTTACAAAGGACGACAGTCATAAGGTTTCCCTCTCAAAGTTACAGAGGACGACAGTCTGGTGGTGGTCAAAGATCAGAAGTGGAATGTTATAGGTGTGGAGAAAAGGGTCATATATCCCCAAATTATCCAAACCCTAGATAATTTGTGGATTACAAGCCCTTATGCAGCCGATGTAAAGGAGAAGGCCACACTGCAAAGGACTGTCTAAGTCCAACTCCTATAAAGGCCAATGCCACTAATAGCCAATAGAAGGTACAAGAGATTGCCTCCAATATGGTAGAGTTGAAAGTTGCCGCTGTAATGCGCACCAAGAAGAAGGAACCAATTGTTCAGAACGAAAATAATTCTCCTACCAAGACTGTGAAGTTCAACTTGTCAACAGAGAGACAGAGTAGTACAGGACAGAACAGTGCAGTACAGAGCACTGTAGTGCTACAGAGAGTCACAGAGATAGTCCTAGAAACATGACCAAAGGTCCAGGAGATAGACAATACAGAAGCACTTCCAAAAAAAGAGGAAATGCCGATGCTACCATTGTTAGAAGAAAAAGGAAAGATAAAATGGGTGTAGCCCCATTCCCCAGCAGGTTGGAGAAGCCTATGGATTCTATCAAAGAATATGACTTGGTCAAAGACCTAGACACTTTTAAACCAAACCTAACATTCCAACAGTTGCTGATGATGTCTCCCAGCTGCCGTAAGAAATTCAAAAGCATCTTGACAAGAACACATGGACTAAGGATTGTTCCTTCAACAGTGACCAAGACCAATAAGGCCCCGGAGCCTGTAAAGGAAGTAGATGTGGCTAACACCTTCCTAGATCCTGGAACCCCAGAGATTAGTGTATGGATTGAAGGATGCTTTATTTCAGATGCATTGATTGATAGAGACTCATCAGTAAACATAATGACGGATGTGACAATGAAGGACGTAGGGTTGCAAGGAATTCAACCTACACAGTGGCTTATCAAATTGGTAGACCAAAGTAGAATTAAACCGTTGGGCATCCTCCCATATGTAAAAACAACCCTTGCAGGAAGATACTATTGGCTGACATATTTGGTGGTCAAACCAAATTCTGATGGGACCTCATACCCTTTGCTATTGGGGAAGACCTTGGCTTTTTGAAGCAAGAGCCAGGACGGTCGGACTGGTTCAAAGGAACCCTAACCCTAGGCAAAGGACTCAACAAAGTGGTGTTGAAATTGTATGGATCGAAGAAAGGCAATGGATCCACATGCATCGAAGTCATGACTGATGGTACAACAGGAGATGAAGAGGTTATTAAATAGATCTTTCCCAAGAAAATAGAGGCACAGTACCTAACAGTGGGTACTATAAGCCAACTACCAAGGTAAGCAAAGTCCTTGTCCATGGGAGAATACCTCCTGCCTCAACTTGAATTGACTTCTGAAATCACATCTGACAGTGAAATAGAAGCATGGATGTACTGTTCTCCCTGTTACATGACAGTCGTGGATATAGAACAGAGACAGAATAGATACAGAGTAGAGATAGAGACAGAGACAGTCTCACAAAAGTAGTAACAGAGACAGTCACCAAGCCAGAGACAGAGGCAGAGGCAGAGTCAGAAACAAAGATAGAAGCAGAAGCAGATGCAAAGGCAGAAGATCTATTCTTTTCCTATAGAGCCTCTACAGAAGTAGAGATAGAGCCCCTAGAGGAAGAGGATGAAAATTATGAGGAAGAAAATGAAGCAGGTTATGAAAGTGCAGATGAAGAATTTCCTCTGATAGCGGATGATCTTGTTGATGTCCTTATTGTTGAGATAACAAGCTCAACACATGCGGACATTGATGATGGACCGCCTGGTTAGATGGGTCCCCACGTCTACACTTAGCGGATTATGACTCACACATGGCCACCACTGAACTCATTACTTATTATATTCAGGTTGTTACACCTATTTACAACTGGCATAGTTATAGCGCCAGTCAACTAGTATAGTCAGTTATGCATTGTTTGACTTAGTAGGCCACTTTCCTTTATGTTATATCTTATCTATACTTTTTGTACATTGTAAAGTGTGTGGAAGAAGAAGAAGAAATCAGCAAGGAAACGTTTTGGCCTCCATCTCTCTTCTTGTCTCTTGAGTGAGCTTCTCCTTGTGCATTCTGTGTGTGTTCGGCGCAACATCTTGAGCAAGTCCCCCCACCACGCGATTCTTTACATGGTATCAGAGCCGCACCATTGAGAGAGGCTGATTTCGAAGGCTAAAGTGAAGGAGAAGAAGCAAGGTTCGATCAAGCAAGCCACGGGTAAGAAGCTCTCCCATCCTTCCACTCCTTCTCTTGGATAGTGCTTGTGGAGGCACTGGAAGCAGGGTAGAGCAAAAATCTCATATTGTAGTGAGATTTGGTGTGCGCGAAGAGCGCTGTGTATTCTGAAGACATGCCCTTTAGGGCTCTCCGTAGTTATTTTGGGCATCTGAGGCCGTTTCATGCCCCGTTTTAGAGCTGCAAGGTTGCGGGCAGCAGTTTGAGGGTACATTGTGATTTCAGCTGTTTTGACTGAAAGTGGGTGCGCAGGTTATAGATTGTGAATCTGTAATTCTTGAGGTGTTTGTAGGAAGCAAACATAAGGTTTATCTGCAAAACAGGTTGTAGATTGCATGTATTATTGAGCAAACAGTGAAAAAGGTTGTCTGGTGTATTGTTGTGCACTACAGGTCGAGGGTTGCAGACGATTTGCTTGTTGTTTGGTATTAGTTTTGTGATAATGACAGAGAATAGTGGAAGCCCCATCATTGAGAAGCTCGACAAGAACAACTACCCTTCATGGAAGTTCCGTGTCACAAACTTCCTTATTGGAAAAGACCTCTACGAGTTTGTTCCATGTGAAGAAAAGGAGCTGGATGTGAGTAATCCTCCAACTGCAGAAGAGACAAAGGCATTAGAAATGCAGAGAATTCATATGTAGCTTGGACCATACTTGAAAGTATGTTTTCTGTAAATACAAAGGCACGAAAGATTCAACTCAAGCAAGAGTTGAATACATTGAAGAAAGGGAAGATATCTATCAATGAGTATGCACTGAAGGTAAGGAGCATTGCAGATGCCTTGGCAGCAATTGATGCAATGCCCGATAATGATGATTTGGTGTCGTCTACCTTGGGTGGACTTAACAATGAAAAGGCTTGGAAGTCTTTTGTAACTTCCGTATATGTTAGAAAGCCATTTCCAGATTTTGATGAGTTGGTCTCCCTTATGATCACTGAAAAGATCAACATGCAAAGTGAGACATATGAAAAAAGTGGTGAATAGGTCCAAGCTTTCTACTCCAGTTTAGGAAGGGGACGTGGCAGGTTCTCTTCAAGAGGACGTGGTAGTGACAACCAGCAAAACAGATTGAATCAGCAATTTGACGATATGCAGGTTTCAGGGGATCGTGGTAACTTTAGAGGCAGGGGGAGCTTTAGAGGAAGAGGTGGATGGAAGAACAGAGGTTCTAACAACTCTGGTATTGTGTGTCACTACTGTGGCAAAATAGGTCATATTACAGCCCAATGTTATGCTAAGAAAGATGATATTCGCAGTGGTAAGTTGCAGCAAGGAAACTATGCATCGTCTTCACGACAGAATGAAGACAAAAATGAACGTCTGTTTATTATGTAGCATATGCTGAATGCTGTTACAGGAAAGGGAACACATGATGATGTTTGGTATGTTGATTCAGGTGCATCCAATCATATGACCATCCATGCAGAATGGTTTGGAGAGATGTAGGATTTGCAAAATGCAGGTTATGTGCAGACGGGTGATGATTCATGCCACCCAATTTCACACATTGAAAAAGTTCCCTTGTCCTTGCATGATGGTAAGACAAAGAGTCTTTCAGATGTATTACATGTGCCATCTATTACAAAGAACTTGGTGTCAGTTGGTCAAATGGTAGAGCAAGGGCTGTAAGTTAGATTTAATGCAAAGGGCTGCTTTGTAGAAGACTTCAATGACAAGTGCAGGTTAGTTGCAAAGGGAAGTAGAGTTGGACGTATGTTTACTCTGGATACTATGAATGCTGCTATGTATGCTAAAGGAAAAAGTGTTGTTGCAGACATTGAAATTTGGCACAAACGCATTGGACATGCAAATGTACAAAGGCTGAAATTAATGCAGTCCAAAGGGTTGGTTACAGGTTTTCCTACATTTAGAGTTGCAGAATTTCATAAGGTATGTGAAGCATGTCAGTTTGGTAAGCAGGCAAGACAACCCTTTTCACATGACAGAGATGTAAGTAGAAATATCCTTGATGTTGTGCATATAGACATTTGGGGCCCTACACAAAATGTATTTCTTGGAGGCAGTTCATACTTTGTCACATTCATTGATGATTATTCTAGAAAGCTGTGGGTATATTTTATGAAGGAAAATAGTGAAGCGTTTGAGCACTTTAGAACTTTCAAGGCTGCAGTTGAAAGAGAAACTGGCTTGAAAGTAAAGTGCTTGAGGTCAGATGGAGGGGGAGAGTACCTCTCGAATGAGTTCAGTGATTTTTTAAGGTCTCATGGGATAAAGAGACAGTTCACATGCAGGTATACCCCACAGCAAAATAGGGTTGCAGAAAGGAAAAACAGGCATATTGCAGAAGTTGCACGTGCCTTGATGGCTGAAAAGAATATGCCTAAGCATTTTTTGTCTAAGGTTGTTCATACTGCTGTTTATATTATGAACAGAACTCCCACAGCTGCAGTTCATGGTATGACCCGCGAAGAATATTTTACAGGTAAGAAGCCTGATGTCTCACACTTGAAAGTGTTTGACTACATTGCATATGTTCATGTGCCAGATGAGTTGCAAAAGAAATTGGATCCAAAGGCTGAAAAGTGTGTCTTTATTGGATACTCTTTAGAGCAGAAAGGGTATCGCTATTATAACCCTGTCACATGTAAGTTCAGAGTGAGCAGGGATGTCATCTTTGATGAAATGAGCAGTTGGTATGTATCTAGTGGTGATGCATTGGATGATAATGATGATCATGACACTCATGTGCAGGCCGAAAAGCAAGAATCATGGACTCTTAGTGGACCAGAGACATCATCTGGTAGTCCTTGGTCTGGGAAACTAAGAAGTATCTCTACATCTTCAAGCGCATCTAGTAGCACTACAGGTAAAGACAAAGGAAAGAATAAAGTGTCATATCGCATGAGCTTGGTATTCCTTCCATCAGGACACCAAGTGTACAGAGAGCTCATAGTAATGTAAAGGCTCCATTGAGTGATCCGGTGGAACGCAGATCTAGCAGGGTCAAATACCCTGTTAAAAGATTTGCTTTTGAAGGTTATGCAGCTCACCATTATGCTCATATGGTGAAATTAGTTGAGGATGTTGAGCCCACATGCTTTGAGGAGGCTGTTGGTCATGCTCATTGGGATGCAGCAATGGATAAGGAGATGGTTGCATTAGAGGCCAATAAGACTTGGGATCTAGTATCATTGCCGAAGAGCAAGAAAGCTATTGGATGTAAGTGGGTTTATAAGATTAAGCACAATGCAGATGGTTCTATTAGTAGGTACAAAGCTAGGCTGGTTGCAAAAGGCTATGCCCAGACATATGGCATAGATTATGATAAAACCTTCAGTCTTGTTGCTAGGATGGCAACTGTCAAATGTGTGATTGCTTTGGTAGCAGCCAAAGGTTGGAGGTTGCAGCAAATGGATGTGAAGAATGCCTTCTTGCATGGTGATTTGCAAGAAGAAGTGTATATGGATCAGCCAGCAGGTTATGAAGTTTTAGAGCATCCCATGTATGTGTACAGGTTGAAGAAGGCGCTTTATGGGCTCAAGCAAGCACCTAGAGCATGGTCTGACAAGATCAGAGAGTATCTTGTCAATATTGGCTTTTATGTTTTTGATTCTGATCACTCACTTTGAGTGTGAGAAAGGGAGATGCAGGTTTGGTCATCGTAGTCATCTATGTGGATGACTTGATTATTACAAGTGATAGTGATAGTGGGATTGTTGAAGTCAAGGATTTTTTGAAGAAGAAGTTTGAGATGAAGGATTTAGGTGAGCTAAGGTACTTTCTTGGCATTGAGGTGATCAGATGTGATGTTGGTATATGGCTGTCCCGAAGACAGTATGGCTTAGATATGTTGTCCAAGTATGGTATGACAGCATGCAAACCACTTTCAGTCCCATTGGAGAAAAATGTAAAGTTGAGTGCTGATGTTGGGGATGAGATAGAAGACCCTACTATGTTCAGGAGGATAGTGGGAAGTTTGATCTACATGACCATTACAAGGCCAGACTTGAGCTACGTTGTTGGTCTTGTGAGTCAGTTTATGCAAGTACCTAAAAAGCCACATTTGGATGCAGTTAGACGCATATTGAGATATGTGAAGTCCACATTATATTATGGACTTTTCTATGAGGCAGGTACAGATGTACATGTGTTTGGATACACAGATGCAGATTGGGTTGGTAGTATGTCTGATAGAAGATCTACCAACGGATACATGTTCTCTCTTGGTAGTGCAGCAGTTGCTTGGAGCAGCAAAAAGAAATCTACAGTTGCTTTGTCGAGTACAGAGGCTGAGTATAGAGGTGCTGCTGTTGCAGCATGTGAGGTAGTATGGCTACAAAAGTTAATGGCTAATTTGGATGTGCAGGTGGAAGGTCCAGTTGTCATTTATTGTGACAACATGAGCAGTATACAGTTGGCTAGGAACCCTGTGTTCCATGCCAGGACAAAACATATTGAGATACACTACCACTTTGTGAGAGAGAAGGTACTAGCAGGTGAGATTAACTTGGTGTATGTCAGCACATAGGATCAGATAGCTGACATCTTCACGAAGGCATTGGGTACAGAGAAGCTTCAAAAGTTTCGAAGCTTACTTGGAGTTGCAGAGATGCAGTTGAGCTTGAGGGGGAGTGTTGAGATGACAAGCTCAACACATGCGGATATTGATGATGGACCGCCTGGTTAGATGGGTCCCCACGTCTACACTTAGCACGTCGGTGGTCATTATAACTCACACATGGCCACTGACTCATTAGTTATTATATTCAGGTTGTTACACCTATTTACAACTTGCATAATTATAGCGTCAGTCAACTAGTGTAGTCAGTTATGTATTGTTTGACTTAATAGGCCACTTTCCTTTATGTTGTATCTTATCTATACTTTGTGTACATTGTAAAGTGTGTAGAAGAAGAAGAAGAAATCAGCAAGAAAACGTTTTGGCCTCCATCTCTCTTCTTGTCTCTTGAGTGAGCTTCTCCTTGTGCATTCTGTGTGTGTTCGGCGCAGCATCTTGAGCAAGTCCCCCCACCACACGATTCTTGACACCTATAGAGAACTCATAGGCCGAAGATCTCCAGATGTTAGATGGAATGACCATGGTTCCATTTGGGCTAGCCAATGGACCACAAGGTATGCAGAATATGTATAAGCAATGGATTAAAGACATAAGAATTAAGTTCATGAGTGGCTCCTGTCGTCCTGATTGTTCAGTCTAGAGAAATGATGATGATGATGCCCCTTGTTAACAGAAGCCAAAGCCCTCAGAGCCACAGCCTCTAGAAGGTTCGTGCTATGTGACATTCCTGGACGCATCCTGTGAAGATTAATACCTAAGTCCAGAAGAAATTACCACTCACGCAGAAGCAAACAAAGCTCTGATACCCTTCTAGTAACCTCAACAGATAAATGAGTCATCTGTTCAAAAGAAGGACACTGGTTCTAGTGGAACATCAGATGAGGACACTACTCTCTTGAATGAGTTAGACCTTTATCCAGAAGCAATCCATGGGACATTTATCTACGAAGTGGAAGGTGAAAGACAAGTGACGTTCCTAGCTGGAGCTGCCGCCTTTTATGTTAAATATTTTTTCCCTAAATTTTGGATTTTTTGGCAAATTTTAAGCACATCCCGAGCTCAAAACTCCGCTCTCATTGGCGACCACGGGATAGGGCGACTCAGCCCGTCGAATCCCACAACAGATCTGCACAAAACAACCAAAGGAAGCATCAAGCTGATACAAAATAGATACATACTAAACACAGCACAATGCTCACCCTACCCCCTGACAAAACTAAGGCATGACATCCACAAGGAGTAGGCCTAGCATATCTGATGGAGGGTCCGAAGCTAGTTAACCGACTGCTCCAACACAACCAACCTAAAAAGAACCATCAAAGAGGTCGCCCTAAGTGGTGGTCTGAACTACCTACCTAACTAAGGACAACACAACCAAGAATTCCTACTAGGCGAGGACTCCTATAGCCTGATCAAGAAGTATTTTCTTTTAACACATTTCTTCTTTTAGGTTTTTATTTCTCCATACTTGGGCATGTAAAAAGGAGGGAGCTGAGCGTAGTGACCCAAGGAGAACAGGGCATCGGCCTTAGGTCCTGTCTCGGTACCCAAGAACCTACCAAACCCTTGCAAGGCGATACTTAATCCTTTTCTGACGCTCACTTTTATTTTCACTCCAACCTTCCTTACTTTCTTTTTTTCCAGCAAGATGCCACCTCGAGGAAGACAAGGCATCGGCCTCGGGTCTGGCCCCGGGTCTAACTCGTCCCCAGGAACCTACCAAGCCTTCGCAAGGCGATGATCAACTGCTTATAAATTTTCCTTTCTTTTCTTTTCTATTTTGATAGGGGGTAGAACCCCTTTTTACACATCTTTGTATATATTTATTTCTTTTGAGATATTCAGGGTTTCTTTTTCTCTATCATCATTATTTTACTTCTGCAAGCTTCTCTAACTGCCTCACAACTAACAAGAATTCCTAGAATGACTACCTAGCAGGCTAGCAGAACAGGGTCACTAGGACTACTGTCTAAAACAGGTCTTTCAATGCCTGGCAATGTCTTTACAGGAGGCAACAACTACTCAGACCTCCCTCAGACATACCTACCCGAAACCTGGGACTTCATGCCTTGGATGCCGGTCCCCAACAAGAAAAGAAAATCCCCCAACAAGTACACAGACATATATAGCATAAAACACGGTACTCATAAAGGAGAGATATCACCTGGATAGGGCAACGAGAAGCTCCACACAACAAAGGCTCCTTCCAAGCTCTTCTTCGAACCTATCTAGCACAAGACTAAAACAAAAAACCATTAACCGCACCTACACTAAACAGACGACTAGCCCTCTTGGCCTAATGAAATAAAACATTTAAAACCTCGCAAAACTGGCCCTCTTGGCCTAACGAGATCAAGCAAAATAGCACCTACACATCCCTCCCTGGAATAGTATAGATATACAATAATAGGCTCCTTTCCAAGGAGGAAAAACTAGGGCTCCCAGCCCTAAACTAAATGCATAAGGTTATGACTCATATATAGCAAGAGGCATACGCATAACATGTTGTCTAATCAACCTATGGGTCCAGGATAATAACGGTAGATTGGTGTCAGCTACTCTTTGCATCACCCATATCAACCATCATCTGCCATATATAGCATGCTCTGATAACATTCCCCACAAGCGACTAGGTCCTGTCTCATTATTGATGGCAATATCCAAACTAGGACCACAGTTAAAGAAAATGTCTTCTTCATAAGCAAGATTTGCCAGTGAATCCGCAAACTGATTCCAGTAACCTGGAATCAGCTAAAAAGACACTCTCTCAAACTCCTCAAGTAGGGTCATCGTAGTTCGATGATACATACAAAGGATGGGATTTCACACTGTGTATGTCCCATCTAGCTGATTCAGGATCAACTGGGAATCCCCTTTTACTAACAGCCCCGCTGAATATCACCTTGTTTGGCAATATGCAGTCCCATAATCAAGGCTTTATACTCCGCCATATTATTAGTGAATTCTACCCCGAGATAAGCAACTAACTTCATTGTAACTCTACGTCGGGGATCTTGGATTACTACTCCAACACTCCCTTTGACACTCCATCAAAATATAATGTGTACATCCACAATGGGTTTACACAGCCTACCATCACGAACTCCTCTATTCGTAATTATGATAGTCAAAATTTAACATGTTTAGAGGATGAACTGACGGCTCCATCCCACCTTTGTCAGTGAACTCAACAGGGATACTTGTCAACAATCGTAAACAGTGATGGCGGAATACTTTGATCTCCCACACAAAGGTTCCATCTTCTTGCTCAATCACTTTGTATCCTTTGCTCCACTAGATAAGTTTCCCCTGATGGTATCTCTACTCCAGATATGGGTGCTCCAAATAAGGAATTAACCGACCCGCTTTAAGCTCTTTTGCAGGTCTCAAATTAGCCCCAGCATGGACCTGCAATGCATTTTTCTATATTAGTATACTTAGAAATAATAATGTTTAATCTTATTAAGATTAACCTTATTTTTAAACTCTGCTCCGTGTGCAGACCAGGTAGTAGAGCCGTAGACCTATTTTTTCCTATCCTGACAATCTTGTAGGGGCCATCCCATTTAGGTTCCAACTTCCCTGGAAACAGCTCCCTATGCACATCATAATACAAAACTAATTGCCCTTTTTTAAAGGTATACTTATTTGCTTTAAGGTCATGCAACCGCTTCATCCGACGTTTAGCTACCGCCTGGTGTAATAAGCTCTGCAATTTCAGTTCATCCCGGTGGGCTATGGTCGTAAAACGTTCAAAGAGTGACTCCTCATCTCCCAAAGAGTGATTAATTGCAAACTGTATGGTTGGCAACTCAATTTCGAGGGGTAACACACACTCTTTCCCATAAACTAGTTTAAATGGAGTATGGCCGGTAGCTCACTTGAACGTTGTATTGTATGCCCATATTGCCACATACAACTTCCTGTCCTAGTCTCGTTTCTTCTCTGAGACTATTTTAGACCAGATACCCACAAGTTGCTTATTAGTACTTTCAACTTGCCTGTTTGCTTGCGGATTATAAGGGATTGTTTTATTA
Organism: Lygodium microphyllum; assembly: GCF_053477565.2. Lineage (NCBI taxonomy): Eukaryota > Viridiplantae > Streptophyta > Polypodiopsida > Schizaeales > Lygodiaceae > Lygodium > Lygodium microphyllum. The sequence continues at coordinate 2,565,755 of NC_141139.1, read as the reverse complement.
TGCTTGATTTGCGAAGCTTCAGTCAAGCTTTTAATCACTTTATTCAAAAAGTGGGTTCCACGGTTCAACACCGGTTCATTCAATAGACCGAAACGGTAGATAATCTACTCTAAAAGAAAACTTGTAGTCTCTTTTACATTGTCGTACCTCGTCGCTTGTGCTTCTGACCATTTTGTAAAATAATCAGTTGCTACTATAATGTACCTCTTCTAAGTAGTAGACGACGGGGTGATAGGACCCACAAAATCAATGCTCCACTTCTCAAATGGAAGGATAGCCATGATAGCCATAAGTGGGCGTTTCCTATTCTCTCTGTTATCATGTCTTTGACAGGTATCACATCTCTTAACATACTCGAAGGAATCTTGGAAGATGGATGGCCACCAATATCCAGCTCTTAAATCTTCCTGTGCCGTCAATCGTCCCGCGAAGTGCCCTCCACATGCAGAATCATGGCACTCTTCCAAGATGAAAGGAACCTCATCAGGCATCACACATCGGCGGTAGATATCATCAACACCCTGCCGATATAATGTTCTTGCGATCAAGGAAAACTTCAGAACCTGTTGTTTGATTTTTCTCTTTTCTGATTTTGATAAACCAGCTCCCGTCTCTCCTGTTGATAGATAATGCGTAATAGCAGCATAGCAAGATGGGATAGAAGCTGTATCAATTTTAAACATTTCTTCAATATCACTTCCTTCAACCAAAGTCTCTTTTGGCTCCCCGAAATCCACAAGGCATTCCACAATACCCTGCAACCTCGGTGGCTTACTCTTTATCTCATAATCAAACTCCTACAAAGTGATTAACCACTTTGCCAAATGATCAAGCGGCTGTGGCTTGTTCATAAGCAATCTAAGCCCTTCCATCTTCGTATAGAAAACTATCTTCTCATAGAGGATGTAGTGCCTGAATTTTTTAGTCCCAAAGACCATTCCAAGACACAACTTCTCCATGTAGGTGTAGTTAATTTCTGAAATGCCCAATTTTTGACTAGCAAAACCTATCGGATGATACCACTTTTCCTCCCAAATTTGGGCTAAACAGCAGCTGATACTATGCATGGTGGCTGCTGAAAATATATAAAATAACTTGCCTCTTTTAGGTGCTTTTAAAACGGGTGCTTTTACTAGCTCCTGTTTCAAAAACTCGAAATGTACCTTACAAGGGTCGCTCCATTCAAATAGACAGCTAAAGGATAATAAATTTGTTAATGGCAACATCCTTTCTGCCAAGGCATTTATAAACCTCTGATAGTACCCTATCGATGACAGAAAGCCATGTATCTCTTTCGAAGTGCATGGTGGACTCATAGCGACTATGACCTTGATCTTTTCAAGGTCAGTTGCGATTCCTACTGAACTGACCACATGGCCGAGCAATAGTCCATAAGGCACTCCAAAGACACACTTCCATGGGTTAAGCGCGATACAAAATTGTCTGTAGCACTCAAAGCATTTTCTTAAGATAATCAACATCCTTTCCCTTACAGTGGTTGCCCCCAGGTCATCAATAAACACTTTCAACTCATCTGCAGAGATGTCACCAAAGGTCTTGTCTGTTGTTTGTTGCCATGATCCAGGTGCATTGCACAAACCAAAGGCCATCACATGGTACGCAAAAGTACCAAAGACAGTAATGAAAGTCGTTTTCAACTTGTCCTCTTCTGCAATTGCCATCTGGTTATATCCTGCAAAGCAATCCATAAACGAATATATTTTCCTACCTGCTAATTGATCCAAAATTTGGTCAATAAATGGTAACGAGTAGTAATCCTTAACCATCTCCTTATTCAGCTCTCTAAAATCTACACATAGTCGAATCTGGTTATTTTTCTTCTTCCTGATAACAACTGGTGAACACCATTCTGTGTGTTGTACAGGGAAAATCAAACCAGCTTTTCGTAACTTCTGCAACTCCTCAAACAACCCGTCCCTCAATTCAAAAGGCATACGCCTTACCTTCTAACACACAGGATGACTGCCTTCTTTTACAGGAATACTATGAACAGCCAGGCTGGGAGAATGCCTCTCAGCTCGTCATAACTCCAAGCAAAGATATCGTGGAACTCTTGAATCAGGGACACATAATCCTCCCTTTCTGCTGAACTGAGCATGGAACCTAATTTAATTGGCCGTGAATCATTCGATGTGCCAAGGTCTAACTCAATCACATCCGCATCTCTTATCCGATCTTGCGGCTCTATCGGCTCATTTAGAGTTATCTAATAAATATCCTCTATAGTGGACCCCTCTTTAGATTCATCGCTGGATAATGTCTCACTACCAGATGGATCATCTGTTGTTTCTAATTCAGTAGAGAATAAAGGAGCTATCTCACTCTGAGGAGACTCAAGGTAAGCATAGACTATTACTCGATTAGCACCTCTACCTAGAACCACTCAACCGATGGTTATATCGACTTGACAGTCTGTTCGTAAGATCCAAGGCCTGCCTAGCAAGACTCGATAGCTAGGACGTCCCGCAAATCTTATCACCCTAAAGTCCAAGAAGCATTCTACACTTGCAACTGTAACATGGACCTTAGTAACGCAACCTTCTGGTTGTCTTAGACTATCATCAACCATTCTAAGAAGGGTGGAGTTATCTTTCTGGATGCCTAGACTCAGCCTCTCCATCAACTCTGAACTCATGATATTGACGGAGAACCCAATGTCTACAATAGCATGCTCCACTAATATTCCATCTACATATGCTGGAACACTAGGGCATTTCTTTTCAGCATGATCAAACCAATCTTCCCCTACTCGTGATATGCCCAAAGGTTCTACAATATACCCAATACACAGGATCTTCTTGAATTCCTTGCGTACTCCTGGAGATAATTTGATCAACTATAAAAGGTTTACATCTGGTTTGACTTTGCAAAGAGAACTTGCTAAATCAAAATCATGATAGGTAGCCAAAGCTCTCTTTTCTCGCCAAACCATTCTTTCTTTTGGTCTCGGGACCGGCTTTGGTGCTTCTTTTTTAGCTCTTGCCTTCTTTCTTGGCACTTCCTCATCCTTCTTAGGATCAACTTTTTTGTCAACAGGCCTTAGAGGTCCACCCTCCACGCCAGGATTCAGGACTTGCGTCCCCTTATCCCCTTGCTTAGGGTTTACTCCCTTGTTGGAGGGAACTAATCTTACTCCAACAGGTAGCAGCTAAGTGGCCCAACTTCCCACAAATATCACATTTAACATTTGGACAGTTTCTAGGGAAATGTTGTCCGCCACACCACTTACAGCTGAATCTTGAGGGGCCACCCTCTTCAGGGCGTCGACTCCCTATCAGATTCTGCTGCTTCTTCAAGAAATTGACGTCAACAGCTATTTGCCGATATTGTTCAGAAATCATGTCGGTATAATGCTTCATCATATCCTTAACTTCGCCAAGGACATTAAATGCACTCGACTCATAGCCTCGATCGTCTATCCGTCGTTCCATTGGCCTAATAATTTGATTGGGCATTGGTTGTTGACTCACAGGAACAACATTAGGGTTCATAACTTGGCCTCTACCATTTGGTTGAGCCAACTGACTTGCCACAAGCATAGTCACACTAGGAGGAGCTGGTAGCAAAGGAACATTTTGAACCATGCTTCCTCTCCCATTAGGGTTAGTCATAGGCATCCCTTGACTTCCATTCGTCAATGGTAGATTGCCTCCAGGTACTAAACCCGCATTAAGATTTATTCGAGAGGAGTAGGCCATTTGTAATCGTGCTTCTACTCCTTCTGCGCGCGCAATGGCGGTGTCTATATCAGCCAAAGCCACACTTCTCAATTGTACTTGAATATTGAAATCCAATCCATGCAAGAAGTATTGCAATTGGGCAGCCGGCAGAATAGGAATGTAAGTTTGTAACTTAGAAACACTTCCTTCAGCTTCTTGGCATATGCTTTCACATTCTCATGGGGGTCTTGCCGTGTTACATTCAAAACACGCATCCAGAGAAGTATTTGCTTGGAAATCAAGAAGAGTACCCAAAAGTCCACTTGATTTGTATGGGACCTAAAATAATGGACTTGTGTGACTTGTAAGTGACCTATATGGTCTACTTTTGTGTGAAACTAAAGAGTAGAGCATCCTACATTTTTCGGCGCAATTTTCGGGCCTGCATACCTGTGGTAGATGGAGGGAGAGTTAAAGGCTATGGTGCATGCTCCAAAGCATGCAAACTCAGAGCAAACTGAAGAAAGAGAGGAGATACAAACAAAGAAGGTGAGAGTCTTTCTTGCCCATCCATTTGGTATCATGAAAATGAGTGGTATGACAATCCATAAAAGGGGAAAACAGAGATAAAATATTCAGCCTGCTCTTATGTACGTCTTCTTCCATTATCTTACCGTATTCATGGTCCATTGAAGCCCCTCTTATGCCCAAGTACTTGAGTGACTTTGGGGCAAGTAAAGGGGAGATTTTGAAGGTGTATGGGGCTGTTTTGGACTGCTAAAACCTATCATAAACAGAGCAGCCCACTGTTCTTGTCTTCTTGAAGGGAAATCAAGTGATCTATGTGGTTGTAAGTAATGGTATTGACCTCTAAACATGAGGGCTTCATTTGAGAGTGATTAGAGAGGCTTATTCTTGAGATTATGTGCATTTTTGGAGCTTGTTTATGGGCTGGAAATTACTATTATAAAACAGGGCTGAAGTGAATTAAAAGCTTTGTCAGTGCATTTCAAGAGTTTTTAGTCTATGTCTTGGAAGTAGTGGAGTCTACCACTCAAATACTTGTACCTTGGAGTTGTTGTTCATTGGCATTCATGAAATTGAAACCGTTTGGGCTTGCATTTGAAATATGTATTTGGATTAAATCTGAGATAAAATCTCTATATATATTGGTTTATTAACCTCATATGCATTTGATGTAATCGAGTCAAAGTCTTTAATCCATTCATGTATGCTAAGTATATGAAAAAGCTTGAGGTCTTCTTCTCCAACTGAATCATCTCTAAAACCCAAGACTTATCAAACCCCATTCTTTTCTCCCTCTCCTAACCTTGAATCCCTCACTCCACTTCTGCTCTAAACCCCGGTGGTAGACCTTCAACCCCCAACACGATGACAGTGGTGAACTCAATGTGAAGGTCGGCTGCAGAAGAGAAAGTACAATGGGAGAATCATCAAGTTAGGGAGGAGATGCCTTGCAGTAGTTGGTTCGTCTGATGTAAGAAAGCCAACAACAACGATTGCAATTGCAGCAGCAGATGCAACAGCATCAACAGCAAAGACAAGATGAAGAACAAAATGATGTCGTTGCCATTAAAGCCTTGGAAGCAGTTTGGCAGGAGCTCAAGCAATTTAATGGGCAAAATGTGTCCTATTTTATCCACCTCTATACTGACAAGATGGTCTTCTTTGGGGTCCCTCATCATGCTTGAAGCTGATACTTTGCTCGTTTGGCCGTGCATGGCCTCCAAGACCAGATCCATGGTCTTTTTCAAGAAGATGTGCGATGGTATGCATTCAAGAAAGCTCTTCGAGAAGAATTCTTTCTTGAAGATTCTGGCCTCCTGACGAACAAAATCTTCACTGAATGGGTTGAAAGGCTCAATAAGGGACTAACTGCCACTGCTCTTCACCGCAAATTTGCTCAGCTAGATCCTGATGATCAACAAAGTATGGAGAGCTAGAAGATTAAATTGTTTCTGAAGGATGGGGATCCTTTTCTTCAAGAGAAGCTAACTAATCGGCTTGAAGATCTTGACTCTGAGACAAGATTGAAGACTACTTGGGGTGATGTCACTGAAGCAGTTAATATGATTGCTCGGAGAGAGCGGATGCGCCTAAGGTGGGGGTCTACCTCTGCACCATCTAAGTCCATAAAAGAGCTTTTTCCTGTATCTCGACCTCATGTCTCTATGGCTGAGCAACCAAGAAATCGTGTTGTTCCACCTCCAAAGAAGGATGTTATGGATGAGCTGATCAAGAGCATGTGGGATCTCCATCTTAATCTAACAGAGATTAATTCCAAGGTGGAAAGGCTTGATGTGAAAGTGGAAGAAAGAGGACGGACAACTACCCAAAGACCCATATGAGAAGGCTTCAAAAGACGTTGTATCTTGTGTGATAGCCTACAGCATGATAAGAGGGAGTGCAATGCATTCCGTGAAGTTGAGGCACAAAAATTAGTCTTCTAGAAGGATGGTAAAAGTCATGCGACTGAAACTAGGCTTCCTCTTGAGCCAAATTTCAGTAACGGTGGCATGAAGAAAAGACTGGAGGATTTGGCAACAAGAATAGCCCATGCAGTTGTTGATGCAGCTACCTATGGGCTGCAAATTGAGCCAACTAATGAAATTGTTAAAGCATGTAAAGCTAATGTAAAATCTAAAGTGTGGATGCAAGCGTTAGATTGCATGGAGCGAGGCAAGGCATCCAAAGATGATTTAACTTATGCCATTCAATGCATCCGAGGAAGAACCGGATGGACTGAGCTGGTTGATTCATTTTCAGCTTTCGCTCGGTTGGCTGAAATCAATAATCAAGAAGCTAGGGTAAAAGAAAAGAGAAGAAGAGATGAAGATGTTGCCAATCCCTCCTCTTTAGGGCCAACCAAACGTGTGACAAGAAGTAAACCGGATCAACAGAAGACTGCTGAAAATCCACCACCACCGCCAGAGCATGATATGGAAAATGCCCCACAAGCAAAGAAGACGAAAGGAAAGAGAAAAGGTAAACATCCCGGCTACAAGCTGCAGTTTGACATAGAGACTGTGACGGATCTCAAGCGGGTCCTAGAAGAAATGATTCTTGGAAGCAAAATTGAATTTACATTGGGTGAAATTCTCGAAATTGCAAAACCAGGATTTCATAATGTAATAATTGATGTAATTAAACAGAAAAGACAATATGTTGGTGAAGAAACTGAAGAATCTGTGCATGCTTTTTTGCAAGCTCTTCATGTGTATTTGCAGGATGAAGAGAAGTTGAATACTTAAGGGATTCGATTGGAGGCAATCAAAGAATTGATTGCAGCCATAGAAGCCAAAGATAAAGACATCTATGAAGCAGAAATTGAAGAAGCTATTGCAAAGAATGTTATGGTGGGGTCTTCTCAATCCAAAGAGCAGCCCATGCATAAGAAAGAAGCTCGTCTTCACAACATGCAAGAAGAGATTGATGCTCATTTTATTCCAAGTAGTCACTACTCCCGTACCCATTGGGCAATGGTGACCACCAAAACTGTTGTCAAGATTGGAGAAAGAGAGACTCCATGTATTGCCCTTATAGACCATGGTTTGGAGATCAACGTCATGTCAAGAAGTCTCTATGAGAATGGCGGATGGCCCATAGATGTGGACCCGGGATGGCGCATGAAAGTAGCCAATAATTCTTTTGCCGATCTCTATGCGGCATGTCCTTATGTACGGGTTACTATTGGTAATGTAAAAGATTAATTTCATTTCTTTGTTCAAGATTCCTATAGCTATCCTATCATTCTTGGTCAACCTTTTATTTATGAGTCTCGTTTGGAGACAAAGGCCCTTGATGATGGTTCATCGTATGCTTGGATAAGAAGTAAGGATAATGACAAAGCTGTCCAATTTCTGACTGTATGTGTAAATCATCATCAGAATAGAGATTGATTGAGAGATCATCCTGTGCCTCCTAATGCCCGAGAATTTAAGGGTTTTCAGGTTGCACTGCTATAAGTGGAGGCTATGGCAGTGCTTCATGTCATAAAAAATTTCCTCCACATGTAAAGGAGGCTATGCCAAAAGCTGACTTGCAAGTATTTACGGCCAACAGTGTGGGCTGTTATAAACAGTTTTCAGCCATGAATACGGCTGAAAGAAAGCATCTATGTCATGTGGAACGGGAGCTGAAGCAAGTTGATATTTTGGCTGAAAATGAAAAAATTTCAAGACTATTTTATGGGCTGATTTATAATGATACATTGGCTGAAATACATGCACCTGTTCATACAAAAAACAGGCTGAAAATCAGTCCATACAGGTATGCACATTGGATATTTATGACATAATTCAAGAATTTGCTGATCATGAAGCTTTTGGACAGCCAAACAAGGATGACACAAGAATAGAAATGAAGTACAAGACAGTTGACAAGAAGGTCAAGCCGGTGGCAACTCCACTACCTCCTGAAAGTGAGGGACTGGCTGAAAGGGCATCCAAACAGCCAAGTCTTCGTGACCCCAAAGATATTGGTCACCAATTTACAGCTGAAAGCTTACAGGAGCTAAAAATTGGTGAAGACTCTTTTCTCTTGTCAGCTGAAAAGCAAGCTTTTATGCAGATAGTGAAGAAACATGGAAAAGCTTTTTCATTTCAGCCTCATGAAATTGGCTATGTGGATCCAAGTGTTGTGGCACCAATGGTGATTTTCACAGTCCCACACATCCCTTGGAATCTTAAACCAATTCTAGTACCAAGGGCTCATTTGCATAAGTTACTAGAGCTTTTAAATGAAAAGATAAAGATGCGAATGTTGGAGCCATCTTCAGCTCCATATTCTAGCTGATGGTTTATCATGCCTAAGAAGAATCGATCTTTGCGATTCATTCAAGATTTACAGCCTGTCAATAAAGTCACTATTAGAAATGTTGGTTCGGGGCCAATTGTTGATGAATTTGTTGAGGCTTTTCCAGGTAGAGAAATTTATTGCATGAGTGATTTATAATTGGGCTATGACCAATTTTAGCTTGTTTTGGAGAGTCGAGACATTACCACAATGAAGATGCCTCTTGGTTTAGTCCGCATGTGTACTCTACCTCAAGGAGCTACAAATTCAGTGGCTCACATGATGAATGCCATGCATAAAGTATTGAGAGATTATATTCCCCAACTAACTCTTCCTTTCATTGATGATGTATTGATCAATGGATGTGAAATTCATGAGAAGAATGAAGAGCTCAATGAGCTTGAATGCCGCAAGTTTGTTTCTGATCATGTTAATGATTGTGCTCAAATCTTGTCTAAACTGGAAGAAGTTCATCTTACTCTTTCAGGAGCTAAATCTGTTTTTGGAGTTGAAGAAGTTCTTGTGGTTGGGCATATGTGTGTCCCATATGGCCGAAAGCCTTCTCCAATCAAGATTGATGCTATCAGTAAAATGCGAGAAATATGCACAAATGTTTCGGAGGTGAGAAGATTTCTTAAAGCATGTGTTTTCTATCTTATTTGGATCCCACACTTCGCTCATGTTGCCGAAAATATTTATCAACTATTAAGAAAAGGCCAAAGGTTTATGTGGGAAAAAGAGCATACTCAAGCTATTCGAAAATTGAAGAAATTGATGATTTCATCCCCCACCTTGAAGAGGGCTGATTACTCTTATGGACAGCCTATCATACTCATGGTAGACACAAGTTCTATTGGGATAGGATGGCAGTCGGTCAAGATGATCTTGAGGGCAACAGATATGCAATCCACTTTGGAGTAAAGGTTCTTAATGAACTTCAAAGAAGGTATGCTCAAATTAAAAGAGAACTTTCGGGAGTTGTAACTGCATTGAAGTGTGATTAGGAGTACTTCATGGGCGCACATGTAGTAGTTGAAACAGATTGTCTTCCACTCTTGGGCATGATTGCCAAGTGTTCCACTCCCGACATAGTTATGCTAAGATGGATAGCCTATATTAAATCCTTAAATCCTGATTTGAAACATATTGCAAGAAGATATAATCCAGTTGCTGACATTCTTTCGTGTGCCAGATACAAAGATGAAGAAGAGATGATGGATGAGGAAGAAAGAGAGTCTATATTTGCTGAAAATGATGCTGTAATTGCATGTTCAAATCTGAAAAAAGCAAGTACAACTGTTCTTAATGATGGTACATCTATCATAAATATAGGTACATCATTAATTATAGCAAGTACAACAGGTAAAGCTACTGTAATAGAATTTGCAACAGCAAAGAAAGAAGAAACAACCATGGAAGGACAGTTGGCAGCTAAAAAACAACATGCTCAATGTTTTGTTTTAATTTGTTCTCATTTTAAGAAAGAATATTTTGCAGATGATTGGCTAAAAATTGGCCAATTCTTGAGCACTATGACAAAGAAGAAAGATTGGACTAATGAAGAATTCAAGAGAATCAGGAGAAAGGCTTATGGCTTCTTTCTCAAAGATGGCTACCTTTGGAGACATGCGAAGAAGAAAGGAGGAGCGCATGTTAGTGTCCTAGGAGACAAGAAGACTCAAAGACAAGTCATGCAAGAATTTCATGAAAGCCTATTGGCTGGCCATAGAGGCATATGGGGCACTTTTGCCAAAATAAAAGAGAAATTTTGGCGGCAAAACATGTATAAAGACATTGAGCATTTTGTTGAGACTTGTCATGTTTGTCAAATGTACTCTATGGTTAAACATAGAGATGGGCTTCAGCCTATCTTTCCTTTATCTATTCATTACACATGGCTTGTTGATTTAGTAACCATGCCTACAGGAATTTGGAACATGAGATATCTAGTGCTTGCTAGAGAAGATCTCACAAATCAGGTGGAAGAAAAAGCCTTGACAACAAAGTCCACTCAAGCTGTTTGTAGATTTTTACTTGAAGAAGTGTTTTGCAGGTATGGCTGTGTTGCCAAAGTAACTGCTGATAGAGGAGAATTGGATGCCAATGAGGCTCGCCATTTCTTTGCTCAATTGGGAATCAAGCTATCTCTTACATCAGCCTACAATCCTGAAGGCAATTATAAGAGTGAAAGAGGTCATCAACCAATAGCTTTGGCAAAGTCTTGCAGAGGGAAGATGAAAGAATGGACTAAAATGCTTCCATTCGCATTATGGGCTAATAGAACTACCCATAGTGTAGTAACAGGTTATATGCTGACTGAACTAATATATGGGTAGCCACCTATTATGCCTATTGAGGAGTCTATTATTACATGGAGTATCTTGCCTTGGGATGAAGGCATAAATAGAGAAGAGCTGCTGATTTTGCGCATAAGGCGGCTTGAAAGAAGGCTTGAGGATATCAAGTCAGCCATTGAAAGGCTGAAGGCAGCAAGGTTGAAGAATAAGAAGAGGTTTGACAAGTGTCATCGACTCCGTCCAAGAGCTATCCACGAGAATGACTCGGTACTTGTCTACAATAGTAGCTTGGACAATCAGTATAGTGCTCACAGGAAGCTAGCCAAGCGATGGTTTGGACCATATGTGGTGAAGGTGGTACATGATAATGCTACTTACACTTTCGTTGAAATGGATGGGACCATGGTCAAGATACCAATAGCCAGCAAACGTATCAAGCTCTTCAAACGAAGAGAGTCTTCTACTTATGAGTTTGATGACTTGGATGTGAGCCATCTACTTGAAGACAAGGAAGAAGAAGAAGACTTAGAGGATGAAGATGAAGATATGTCAGAAGAAGAGCCTCCTTAACCTGCAATTTTATGAAGTGGCACATGCCGAAGGATGTGCAGGTTAGGAGGGGGTGAATGTCAAAGAGTTTTTTGTTCATGGTATAAATCATGGATTTCTTATGTTTGCAGAAGAACTTCATTAGGATTCACATGAGAAACTTTCATACATAATTCAGTCATTATTTCCCAACATTTGACTTAGATATCATTTAATCTCATAAGTTCCTTTGTAACTTGACATGCAATTTTCAGTTTGTATCATGTAAATTGACAAAAATTAAGTCTATGGGGACCCTCAACTTGACCAACAAGAGGAAATTGACAGTCTACAGGTAATGTCACATTGGTTCATGAGAAGTATTTGCTTGGAAATCAAGAAGAGTGCCCAAAAGTCCACTTGTTTGTATGGGACCTAAAATAATGGACTTGTGTGACTTGTAAGTGACCTATATGGTCTAATTTTGTGTGGAAGTTGAAGAGAAGAGCAGCCCGCATTTTTCGGCGCAATTTTTGGGACTGCATACTTGTGGTAGATGGAGGGAGAGTTGAAGGCTATGGTGCATGCTCCAAAGCATGCAAACTCAGAGCAAACTGAAGAAAGAGAGGAGATACAAACAAAGAAGGTGAGTGTCTTTCTTGCCCATCCATTTGGTATCACGAAAATGAGTGGTATGATAGTCCATAAAAGGGAAAAATAGAGATAAAGTATTCAGCTTGCTCTTATGTACGTCTTCTTCCATTCTCTTACTGTATTCATGGTCCATTGAAGCCCCTCTTATGCCCAAGTACTTGAATAACTTTGGGGCAAGTAAAGGGGAGATTTTGGAGGTGTATGGGGCTGTTTTGGACTGCTAAAACCTGTCATAAACAAGGCAGCCCACTGTTCTTGTCTTCTTGAAGGGAAATCAAGTTATCTATGTGGTTGTAAGTGATGGTATTGACCTCTAAACATGAGGGCTTTAGAGAGGCTTATTCTTGAGATTATGTGCATTTTTGGAGCTTGTTTATGGGCTACAAATTATTGTTATAAAACAGGGCTGAAGTGAATTAAAAGCTTTGTCAGTGCATTTCAAGAGTTTTTAGTCTATGTCTTGGAAGTAGTGGAGTCTACCACTCAAATACTTGTATCTTGGAGTTGTTGTTCATTGGCATTCATGAAATTGAAACCGTTTGGGCTTGCATTTGAAATATGTATTTGGATTAAAATCTGAGATAAAATCTCTATATGTATTGGTCCATTAACCTCATACGCATTTGATGTAATCGAGTCAAAGTCTTTAATTCCATTCATGTATACTAAGTATATGAAAAAGCTTGAGGTCTTCTTCTCCAACTGAATTATCTCTAAAACCCAAGACTTATCAAACTCCATTCTTTTCTCCCTCTACTAACCTTGAATCCCTCACTCCTCTTCTGCTCTGAACCTCGGTGGTAGACCTTTGACCCCCAACACGACGACAACGGGTGCGGAGTTGCTTTTCACGCTGCCCAATGACCGCTTCAGGAATATACTAACTAAGGCCCTCCTCATCTATGGGGGGTAGCTCCTCTACATGATCTTTGGGAATGCCAATGAAAGGTTTCAATTGGCTCACATGGAAGACATTATGGATCTTAGTAGTTGGAGGGAGTTGGAGATGGTAGGCCAATTCCCCGACCTTCTTAATGATTGTGTAGGGCCCATAGTAATGGTGTGCCAACTTGTTGCAAGAACCGTCCTTTAGTGTAGCATAACGAGACTTGGGGACCTTGAGGAGTACCAATTCACCCTCTTGAAAGTCAAGGGGTCTTTTTTTTGCATCAGCATGGAGCTTCATGTGCTCTTGAGCCCTTTTGAGATTTGCCTTGCATTGTTGAAGTAAAGCTTTCATGTGGTCCAACTCTTCTTTTCCAAGGGGGTTGAGCTTTTCATTGAAGATCACGGTGGGGAGGGGCACTTGATAACCATACAATGCTTCGAAGGGGAAGACTCCAATGCTTGAATGAGTGGAGTTGTTGTAAGAAAATTTAGCCAAATGCAACCATACATCCCAAGAATTCTGCACATCATGACAAAAAGGTCGCAAATAAGTCTTAAGCCACTTGTTGACTCGCTCGGTCTGCCCATCCGTTTGAGGATGATATGGTCCCCATGGAGCTGAAAATTGTCTGCCAAAACTGCTTGTGGTGGTTGCCCCCTAGATCATCAATAAATATTTTCAACTCCTCTAGGAAAATATCACCAAAAGTCTTATTAGCTACACTTGCCAAGAATCTGACGCATTGCATAACCCAAATGCCATAACATGATATGCAAAGGTACCAAATACAGTGATAAATGTCGTTTTTAACTTGTCTTTCTTTGCAATAGCCATTTGGTTATATCCAACAAAGTAGTCCATGAATGAATAAATATCTCTACCTACCAACTTATCCAGAATCTGATCAATAAATGGCAGTGGATAGTAATTTTTTACAGTATGTTTATTGAGGTCCCTAAAATCTGCGCAAAGCTGGATTTAAGTATTCTTCTTTTTCTTGATAATTACTGATACACACCACTTCATATGTTGTATAGAAAATATCAAACCAGCCTCCTCACGCAAATTTTGCAACTCCTCAAATAGTCCATCCCTTAGCTCAAAAGGCATACAACTCACTTTTTATTGCACATGGCTGCTACCTTCCTTCAAGTGAATGGTATGCACAACTAAACTGGGAGGATAACCCCTCAGCTCATCATAGCTCTAGGCAAAAATATCACGAAATTCTTAGATCAAGGACACATATTTATTTCTTTCTTCTAGACTAAGCATAGATCCTAATTTAATTGGTCGTCGATTATCCAATTTACTAGGGTCCAGCTCAATCACATTTTGCATCTCTTATTCTATCTCGAGCTTCTATTAGCTCATTTAAAGTCACTTGGTAGACATCCTCTGTAGTGGACTCCTCTTTTGATTGATCAGTTGTTGACAAAGTCCCACTACCAGATGGATCCTCTAATGCATCTAATTTTGACAAAGATAAAGGTGCTCTCTCACTTTGAGGAGATTCAAGATATACATCCATTATCACACGTCGGGTACCTTTGCCAAAAATCATATGACCAATGGGTATATCAACTTGACAATCAGATTGCAAGATCCATGGCCTTCCTATAACAAGACTTGATAGCTTGGTCTCCCTATGCAAACTTGATAATCCTGAAGTCCACAATGCATTCCACATTAGCAACAATCATGCTGACTTTGGTAATGTAACCTTTTGGTTGCCTTAAACTATCATGAGCCATTTGGAAAATTGTGGAGGTGTCATTTAGTTCTAGTCCTAATCTTTCCATCAATTTTGAACTCATAATATTGATAGAGGATCCTGTGTCCACAATGGCATGTTCCACTAAGATGTTGTCAACATATGCTACTACCCTTGGACAATGCTTTTCATCATGTTCAATCCAATCATTCCCACCCAAGATATTCCCAAAGACTCAATGATATACTCAGTTTGAAGAATCTTCGTGAACTCTTTACGTGCTCCTAGAGATAAGTTGATTAACTACAGGAGATTCACATCAGGCTTCACCTTGCAAAGAGAACTCGCTAAATCAAATTCATGATAATTAGCAATGGTTCTCTTCTCCCATCAGACCATTCTTTCTCTTGGTCTCGCTGAGGAGGCTTTAGTGTCTCTTTCTATTGGGGTCAGTTTTTCCATCAATCACTTTTAGAGGACCAGCTTCCACATTAGGGTTAAGGGCTTGCATCCCCTTATCATACTGATTAAGGTTTATCTCAATAGGTTTTGCATTATCCTTGACACCTTCTTTAACCTTTTATCATCTTGTAATGGCTTGTAAATTGAAAGCCTTAGTGGCATTAATATGCACAGCTTTGATAAGGTTGACACCACTACCACTAGACAGCTCCTTGATGGTAGCTTTTCCTCTTTACAGTACTTGTTTTGGTCCTTCATCCCACTAAAGGTTATTCCCTTGTGTCTGATGATTTATTGGACCTGGCTACTTACTCCCTTGCTAAAGAGAGTTGACCTTGGTCCAACAAGTACTAGCTAAATGGCTGAACTTCCCACATATATCACATTTGACATTAGGTCAGTTTCTCAAAAAGTGGACTGCCACACCACTTACAACTGAATCTTGATGGGCCATGGAGCCCCGAGAGGAACACCAAGGAAAAGGGAATTCTCTTGCAAGAAAATCTATCTTGTAACATCAACAAGCTTGTTTATCATGTTTCATATGATCACAATGAAGAAAAGAACACCAGGCACAACCAAATCTTCATGCAGCATCATGTAGATCTCCCACGGTTTTTAATAGAATCAACCATATTCTTCAACATCTTCACAAAATCCATCAATAGAACAAAGAAAGCAAAGAAGTACACCATCTTTGAATGGAAATACATCACATAGTATTCATCTTCAATATCTTCATAGTCTTCTCTCTCAATCTCTCATATACAATCACTCTGTTTTAGTAGAATTGGCTATCTCTGACTCTCTCTCTCTCACTCCATCAATAATACGTCATATCCTCACTACAATCTCTCAAAATCACCCTCAATAATCCCTCTTAGGTCGTGGATACCCCTCCCAAGAGGTATGTCTGATATGAAGGGTCACCAGAGCCACTACAGTGTCCTTTCATAGCTCACTACTGTCACTTCACTCTAGTCTTCACTTGAGTCTTTGGCAGCTACTTCTTCCACTTCCTCCAGCTCTTTTGCACTTGTATTCACCTCTTTCCAAGGCTAGAAAACTTTCCCAAAATCACACATACATTCCACAGAACACTTACAGAAGCATACAGAACAGTCTACAGAACAGTACCAGAACAGCTACAATACAGAACAGAACAGAACAGAAGCAGAAGCTCTACAGAAGACCTACAGAAGGTTACAGAAGGTCATCAAAACCTCATAACTCATTCTCAAATCATTCCAAACTCTCACAAATCATTCAATAAACTTTCACAATATCTCATTCTTCATCAATCAATACTCCATCCCTCCTTACAGAAGACAATCAGAACAAAACAGACCAAAACAGAATAAAATAGAAGGTATACAGAACCAATCAGAACCTATCAGAACATCACAGAACCATCAACAAACATCATGATCTTCCAAAACACAATCATTATCATCCAAAACACTCTCAATCCACTTCCAAATCAACCAATCATCCCATAAAATCAGCCATTCAGCTCTCAAAAACAACAAAAATCAGCCGAAAAACAAGCCATTTCAACACTCAACATATCCCACACTTAATAAGGAAGCGTCCTCGCGACCCAGGAAAAAGGGAATACAAGTTCAAAAGAGCTCAACTTTGATCTTCAATATCTTTTCACAAAGAATCCATCCAACACGACCCCAACTTATAACCTGTTTCTGATATAAAAATACAAAGAAAGGAAAACTCTTTTGAAATTAACACCTCTTATCAAACTAAAAATCACCACAAATTTGTAAAGGATATAAGAGTTAGCTTCTTCTTCATCAGCATCAGTTTCAACTCTCCAACCACGACCCCAACACCACAAGTCTCCAAAATGTAACTCGTACACAAAATCCAATAGGAAACCACCACGTTCGTTTGACATAAATGAACTCACAACACAAACACTAATACACAACACAACCATCTGAATAACTCCTTCAAAAAGAGAGATGTTCATTAAAAGCTTCCACCATACATTTGGAAAGGTATTAATGAAGATGATCCCTCTTAAAAGATTGATGTTGTCGGAATCGATCCATAGATAAGGATTCATCTACAAAGTTTTTAGGAGGATTTTGAAAAAACTGGAGACAGCACATCCTTTCCAACATGACCAAGTATCTGCTAGGCAAACAGAGGGCATGAAAATACAGTATCTCCAACTGATGGGAATCAATGCTAACATTGACATTCATGCACAACTTTGGAATAGGCTTTGAATCAGTATGAGAGTGCTTATGCATATACGCCAGGTACCAAGCAAAGTGAGCAGTTAATCTCACTGAGGGATCTGCAGACTGTGAATATTGTTGGGCAAAATGAACATAGTTTTGATAAGCTTGACTGGAAGCTGTCCATTCTCCTGGAATTACTGGCCAATTAATCTGTGGTCCTGTAAGGCAATCATCCGAACTCCATCCCCTTCTTCTGGAAATCTGAGTATCAAAACCGTCACAGTCACTAACCAACTGAGGTGGTTGAGATATGGAAGTGTTAGGAGAGGGTAGTGGAATAAGGGAAAGTGGATGTAGGGAAGGATAGGAAAAATCATAAAAGGAAGAAAAGGTTAAAGAAGGAGTGGCAGAAATTTGTAAGGAATCACTAAGGAACGGTGTTAACTGATAAATAGGAAATGTGGAGGGTACATTAATGAGGGGTGAAGGACAGGGTGGAGAAGGGGAAAATACCCTATCCTCAATAAAGGAACAGTAAGTGAAAATAGGAATTTGAGGGAAATTGGAAGGTTGGAAAAGAAGGGGTAAAATTACTGTGGAATTAGTTTGACAAAGGGAAAAATATATAGCATAGCGGTGAGCCAATTGTTGGTAATAGAGGAGGGTAGGAACAGAAGGTCCCAAGAGAGATCGTCTATGATAGGCATCAAAGAAGATAGCATCAAATGGATTATGTTTGGAAAGATAGGTTAAGAGATCCATCCTCAGTTGGTTAGTACTCTGTACAAAGGTAGGAGCTGTGTTTTGTCTTTGATTGAGGACCACCGAATCAATCATGGGATGCCACGAACTATCCTGACAATCAGCTACTTTGGAGGAATAACTTTGAAACATATCAGCTATGCGCAACTCCAAATGTTTGACATATAAAACAGCCTGTAAGACCACATCCCCCACATACCATGCCATATCTACCTCATCTGGAATTAACAAATCTCCTCGTAGATACATGTATGACATCAACATGGTGTCTGGCGTGACAGAATCTTCAAAAACCATTCTGACTACCTCTGTCAACAACTCAGCAAACCAAGCCCCACTCCAGCCATCCTCTGGAAAAGGTAAATCCATCGTGGAAAGCTTCATATAGAAGACCAACTTCTGTAAGTGGTAGTGGACAAAGAAAGAATGGTCTGGTAGGACAAAGTCCTGAAACTGTTCAAAGGTAGACCATAACAAGTCCATTCTGGACTGCAATCTTTCCACTTTATCTTGGAATAGAGGGCACAAAGTAGCCTGTCTCTGTAGGGCAGCCAAGTCCTGCTGTGAAAGAGAAGGAATTAATGGAACAGGAGGGCTTGGAGGAACAGAGCGGGACTTTGCAAGCTGATCTTGCAACTGCTGGATTTGGGAGGCTTGGTTGGCCACTGTGTCATTAGCAATCTGTAAAGCTGAAAGTTTGTCATCTAAGATAGCTTGGAATTCCTGTGCTTCTCTGGACATCCTCTCCTTCTCTGCTGAAAGGCTAGTAACCTGTGACTGAGCCTCGAGTAACTGGGTCTTCAATGAAGAAATCTCATCGCTTTGAGTGGCAACCAGTTGGGTTTGATGTTCCATTTGCTTAAATAGATCTGCTAGGGTATCCTTAGCAGAAGCTAACTCAGATGTTGCCTTATGCAACTGGTCTTTAGACTGCATGAGCTCTTCATAGAAAGATGCGTACAGCTGTTGAACACAGGCTGTCACTGATAACTCAATGGAACTTTGAATATCCTTGCAGAGGAAAGGAATGGCATCTCCTGAAACGAGACTGTTCAGGGAAGGAACTGAGATCTCCAAGGATCCTTCTCGATGTGCTCGGAACAGATTATTGCAAGTGAGATACCCAGGGAGTTCACTGCCAGAAGTAGCAGGGATAGGTACTGAGGGAAGTACAGCAGGGGCTTTATCCGCTACCCTCTTCAAGCATTTACGATGTATGACCAAGGGAGACGGAGAATCATCATCCTCAATGTCAATCGGTTCTGACTCTTCTGAAGGTGGAGGAGGAGGTACTGGATCTGATGGAGGAGGTGGAGGCACAGTCTTCTGTAAACCTGAATAGGTCAAGAAGGCAGACAAATATGATCCGTAGGTAACATTGGTAACATTACCCCTTGTGACTTTAACAAAATGCTGATCCATTTTAGTAAGGAGGTATGTGCTCCAATCAATGGCAACTCCTTTTAGCACCATCCTGGAAGCTGTGAAAAGCTCTTTGGACAAATAGTGGGATGGTGTTTTAGCAGGCATGAACCTGTCCTGAAGGAACTGACACATCGTCTTCCATACCGGATCAGTGATCATAGAAAACGAAACTCCTGAAGAGTTTATCACTTTCTTAACATCAAGGACTTCCCTTGTCTGCTTCTGCAACAGCTTGAGAATCTCTTCATTAGAGAAGAGCTGACGAGTGGTCACAAAAGGTTCTCCTTTGGAGGGTAAAGATAGAGCCTTCCCTAAGCCTCGAGACGTCAATGTCATAGACATTCCTTGGACTACGCCTGTCTTCTTGCTGTAAGAGGCCAGGAACTCATCACATAAGGACGGATCCTCTGGAAGTAATGGAAAAGGAGTGGCCACAAAAGCAGCAAGTCCTGCCTTCGTGAGGGGCTCAAAAGTAAGTAGGGACGAGTAATCCCTACTAACTAGTGGGACGTACTGGATAGGGGGAGGAGCATGAGAAGGCGCCATTCAGATGGTTACACACACACCACAAACACAGACAATCAAGGAGAATGCCTGCAAAGCAACAGACAAAAACCAAGGATAAGAGAATTACCAATAAAACGTGACACGACCTACTAACCCCAAGCAAACCACATCCTAGAAAAAATTTGACATGACCTTGAGACAAATGCGACCGAAAGTTTCATGCGATGCATCAGACAAATACCCTAAACCCCGTATCAGGCAATAAAAGAAAAAAAAACTGCATACCGTACCCTTAACCGTAACTAAGACAGGAAACCAAAACCATACCATATCCGACACAAATCAAAACTAAATCTGTGATAGAACCAAGACTGGACCATGGAAAATAACACTAATGACTGCATATACCCATCCCACGAAACGGTTCATTGAAAAGGGGATTAAGTGCAGTGAGGGGGGAATTAATTTAATGAAGGGTTGATTTTAATCAATGATTAAAAATGGGTGAATTTTTATTAGGTGATAAACCTTAACAAGAAAACGGCGGTTCCTTATTATAAATTTATTTACCAATTATTAGGTTAAGCGGTGCAGTTATTCGATTCCCGGACTTCGATTTCCGACTGGGTCTCTAAATGCAATTCATTAATTATAAATTAAGGTGATATGGAGCACTTTTTTGCCAGCACGTGCTCATGTGACGGCTGGTTTATTTTAATTTTAAAAAATGTGTATTTAGCGCGAATGCGCGTGGAAACGGTGGGTGAATTAAAGGGTTCATTTTAACAATTAATTTGTGATTAAGGGGGAAAATAAAAATAAATAAAGCACATAAAATAAATACCTGGAAGGGGTGTGTATGTAATGCAAGAATGCGCACGGAAGAGTTCCAATAAAGGAAAAGGAAAGAGCACTGATGAAACAACAATGACAACACCTTAGCAGATGTGTTGATTTGGTTTGTGT
This sequence comes from Lygodium microphyllum, assembly GCF_053477565.2. Lineage (NCBI taxonomy): Eukaryota > Viridiplantae > Streptophyta > Polypodiopsida > Schizaeales > Lygodiaceae > Lygodium > Lygodium microphyllum. The sequence goes on along the minus strand of NC_141139.1, from coordinate 2,544,852 downwards.
TGGTTTGTTATTTTTATTTATTTTTTATTTTTGGTTGTGATTATTTATATTTGAATAAAGGAAAAATGATGAAGGGAGGTGAGGGAAATTTTTGAGAATTGTTTTTAGAATTTTTTACAATTTTTTAAATGAATTTTCTACATTTATGGGCAATTTAAGGGTAAATTTAGGAAATGTGGAATTTTCAGAAATTATAGGGTAGACAATTTCTAGCAGACAAATTTCCAAAAATTGACAAAAGGCAAAAGGAATTTTTAGAAATTTTTCTGAAATTTTTTTATGGAAAATTAATGTAGTGATTAATTAAGTCAACTAAATCACATTAATCAAATAAGTCAGTTAAACATAAGTCAATTAAGTCAGGTTAGTGGGATAAGTCAGGTTAGTCTAGTCAGGTTAGTCAAGGTTGATTAGGTTATTCTGGGTGAGTCTAGGGTGGACTAAGTCAATTAGGTTAGTCTGGGGTCAGTCTAGGTTAGTTAAGTTAGTCTAGGTAAGTTCTAACTAACCTAGGTGAGACTAACTAACCTAGGGTTAGTTAGTGGGGGGGGAGACTAACCTGAGGTAGGTTAGTTGACTAACTACAGTTAGGTTAGGGTTAACCTAACCCTAGTGAGGTTAGTTTTTAACCTAACCCTAGTTAAGTTAGTTTTTAACCTAAGTTAGTTAAGGTTAACTAAAGCTAGGTTAGTAATTAATCACAATTAGGTTAGTGTTAACTAATCTAAGGTTAGTGGCTAACCTGGGGCAGGTGAGAGGGTGGGAGGAGGTGGCAGAGGGGGAGGAGGTGGTGGAGGAGGGCAGGGTAGGAGGCGAGGGAGGAGGAGGGAGTCGCTGCGGGGGGCGGGGGAGGAGGAGGAGACGCTGGGAGGGGCGGCGAAGAAGAAGGGAGGCGCGGGGGAGGAGAAGGGAGGCGCGGGGGGTGGTAGGAGACGAGGGAAGAGGAGCTGCGGGGGGCTGGGGAGGAGAAGGGAGGCACGGGGGAGGAGAAGGGAGGCGCGGGGGGTGGTAGGAAACGAGGGAAGAGGAGCTGCGGGGGGCTGGGGAGGAGAAAATGGCGGCGGGCGTTGGGCTGGAAGGCGCCACCAGGGGGGGTAGGTAAGAAGAAGGCGAGGAGAGGTAGTCGCTGGGAGGTAGGAGGCACTGGCGGGGTGGGGGGAGGAGTGGCGCTGGGAGGGGAGGCGACGAAGGAAGGCGGGGGGAAGGGAGAACGCAGAAGGAGAGAGAGAAAGAGAGAGGTTGAGAAGGCGGTTGGGGAAGGGGTGGCAGTTGGGGGGGGAAGGGGTGGGAGGAAAGGGTGGGTGCCCATGGGGGGCCATGGGGGGAAGGGGTAGGGGGAAAGGGTGGGTGCCCATGGGGGGCCATGGGGGGAAGGGGTGGGGGGAAAGGGTGCGTACCCCCGTCCCGCGCACGTGCGCGGGGCGGGGTAAAAAAATTTGCCGTGACGGGATTGAAATGGCACGGGGAAGACGGTACGGGTTACGCGGACACGACCGAGGCGCGTGGAGATTCGTAAAATTGAAAAAGGGCGCGTTCACGCGCAAAACGGGCGCGAGAAAAAACGTAAAAAGAAAGAAAAATTAATAACTCCCAATCCGGACGATAAAAACGAAATAGCGTAAAAATGAAAAGTGGGCAAGACGACAGGGGGGAAACAAGGAAAATACGGGACGGGGGTTCCGGGAGGGGTAAAGGGCGGTCACGTGCAAAAACACAAAAAACGAACCAAAAACGCAATTTAAAAATTAATATCGAAAGATCCGTGCATCAGAATGAGGTGTGGAAAAAAGGAAAATTGTGCAGAAAGATGTGCCCGACAATCCTATCATGTCAAAACATAATTCCGACTAAGGTAAGACGCGTTCACATGGGAAAAACCCAAAAAACAAACCCAAAAATGGGATCGGAAATTAATATCAAATGAACCGCTTACCGGAATAACATGCAGTAAGAAGGAAAAATGTCCGCAGAAAGGAGTGGCACATGGTTATCACATTAAACCGCAGTTCCGGCGGAAATAGGAGGGGTTCACATGTGAAAAACTCCAAAAATACTCCCGAAAAGTCATTTAAAATTTAATAAGTAAAAATCCGGAAGTCAAAAAAGGGTGGAGGAAAAAGGAAAAAGGTGGGGGAAGGCACAAGGGGCACGACTGTCAAATCAAATTGGAATTCCAATGCAAACAGGGCAGGTTCACATGGAAAAATGTCAAAAATACACACGAAAAAGTCGTGAAAACCCGGAAAATTAATAACGGACAAACCATGTATCAAAATGACTCGGAGTAAAAAGGAAAAATATCAGGGGAAAAATGGTTGACAGGGCTATGACATCAGATCACGGTTCCGAAGCAAGAAAAGCGCATTCACATGGGAAACCGGCTAATTTGCGCAAAATGCTTCAAAAATTAATAACTCAAAAACCGTGCACCCGAACAAAGGTAGGTAAAAAGGAAAAATGGTCAATTCAAAAGGAGGAACAGGGCTATAAGGTTGGATTGGGACTTTGGTGAACGTAGGGTGCATTCACATAGCAGGACCTCAAAATCAGGGAATGAAGGAAAACTGTAGGGAAACAGCCCCAAGGGTGGGTGGAACATAACCGGATGGGTGGGAAGGACTCCCATTAGGGTAAAAGCAAGGCAAGGCATTCATGCATGAACAGGTTAAGGCATATGCAGAAAAGTATGCACGGGAGACGCGCAGGGACGCGTCCCCACACTTAAGACCTTAACGGATAGGGTTAACCAAGCAACAGGGACCTAGGACCACGCCATAGACCATCCACTAACTTCCCCACACTTAAAACATGACCGTCACGAAGAAACCAAAGTGTAGGGTTAGAAAAACTTGGCCCATTTCGTCAAGAATCAAGGTTGAGTGTCGATGGCACGTCCAGTGTGGTTGTCGGCGCGGGAGGGACCAAGGCATCTTCTCGGCACACGTTCGTCATGGCAGGGACCACGCGGCAGTACCCAGGGAGGTAGCTGATGGAAGGAATCACAGGAAATTCGTCGATGATGAGGGATACTACACTCAACTCACAATCACTCAATTGAAATGAAAGAACAGTCACTCGCCCCATGACTAATATCACTCGAGGAAGCATGATTAAAACCCATATCTCATACCCGGTTGAGGAATCAACAAGGGGGAAATGGTGCAGAAGGAGTATGCCAGGGTGCACAGTTGATGGTGCAGTAGTGCGTCTAACCCGTCTGGCATAAGTGCAAGGAGGAAGGCAAGGGAGCCTTACAGTGCAGTGTACAGAACAGGGTGATGTGTCTTGTGTTGACGGTAAAGACCCATCCCGTAGGTGCACAAGGAAACTGGAACATACCTGACTCCAAGTGTCGTAACGTCCCTCAATCTCACCTCTCGGTATTTGATTGAAGAAACTCCAGTCACACTCAACCCACCCTCTGTCTCACGCTCTGTGGATAGATACAGGAGGGCAGCCTTTTCCTGAAACCCATTGATGTAATCCTCACAGTCGCTTGTGCAAAGGTTGTATGCCTTGTGCGCATTTGATGGTGCAACTGTGCATCCCGCCCTGTGCCGGCATACAGTGCAAGAATGAAGGCCAGGGAGCCTTATAGTGCAGTGCACAGAAACAAATTGTGCTTTGTGCATTGAGAGGCCCATCCCGTGCGTGCAACACTTCATTCACACTTCTCACCTCGCATTTGATTTGAAGGGAAAAGACTGGTCTCTCGCCCCACCCTCTCTCTCACTCTCTGTTGATAATTACAGGGGGCAACCCATACTCACTTCCCCATCCGATTAGGATAAAAGCTCACATCACTCGAGGGGTTGTCGATGAAGATCGCGTCATCAGTTGTTGAAGAGGCGTACCCAGGGAGGTAGCCATCAAATCGAACATTGTGTTGGATAGGAACATGTCGTCTGCTAGAGGACAGTTAGTCACTTTGCAGAGAGACCCATGACACAGTGTACCAAGGGAGGCAGCGTCGGAATTGGATCCTAGGGATATCAATTAATGAATCCACTTTCTGGACTGCTGGGTGTTACCACCTTTTCCACAGCCAGCTTCCCGCCCAAGGGTGTTTACCACCTTTTCTTAGAACGAGGCCTGCTATGACAGGGAATTGCTTCCTTTTCTTTCTCATAACAGATTTGTTTATTTGTTTTTTTTTCTTTCTTCTTTGTTTTTTTTCTTTTTTTCTTTTTTTCTTTTTTTCTTTTTTTCTTTTTTCTTATTTTCCCCTATTCCCGAGGGTATTTCCACCTTTTCTCGAAGAAGAGGTCGGCATGACAGGGACCTTAGTCCTTTTCTCCCATGACCGATAGGTTTTTTTTTTGTTTAGTTGTTCTCTTTTTTTCTCTCTCTCTTCCAGTTGAGCAAGGGAATGGTAGAAAAACCGTGTCTCAAGACCAACCTCTGTACTGTCGCTAGTGAAAAATAGAGGATAAGAGATCAAGGCTGAAAGGGGGTTTTGAGGGGATAGAGGGTTGCATCCACTTCAACAGGAGTGATTGAAGAACGGCTATCAGAAGTAGCATCATAAGAAGTACAGTGCCGTGCCAACGAGGGGAAGGATCAAGTGTCAGTAATTGTCAAGATCCCCAAGGAGGGAAGTACTTCTTCAGGCGATATCCATTGATCAGAAAGGGATCATCAGAGGCATCAACGGTCTGCACTTGAACAGAACCATTAGGGTTGACTGCAAGTACCTTATAGGGGCCCATCCACCGCTGCTGGAGCTTGCCAGGAAACTTGCCAAAGCGTGAATCATAAGCTAGGACCAAATCACCTTCTTTGAACTCCTTGTGCTTGATGAAGCTGTCATGGTAAGCCTTACGTCGAGCTTGCGTGGCTTCCATGCATTGTAGAGCCATCCTACGAATTTCGTCCAAACATTCCAAGTGCAGGAGACGGCGTTGCAGTGAATCGTCATCCCCCAAACGCTCTTTGATCGCCACTCTCAAAGAGGGTAGTTCCAGTTCAACAGGAAAAGAGCTTCTCCTACCATACACCAGCTGGAAGGGTGTCTGTCCCGTTGCTGCTTTATGGGAGGTTCTGTACGCCTAGAGGGCCTCTGTAAGTCGATCGTCCCAATCACGACGATGTGCGGTAATTGTTCTTGTCAGAATCGAGCAAAGGATGCGATTGGTGACTTCGACTTGGCCGTTGGCTCTGGGGTAATAAGGAGTGGACTTGCGATGGCGGATCTTATACAACTCTGTCAACTCTTCCATGACTTTGTTAAGGAAATGAGTGCCTCTGTCACTTACCAGCTCTAAGGGACTGCCAAAACAGGTGATGATATTCTCGTACATGAACAGGGCCACGCTGTTACCATCGTCCCGCTTTAGGGCTTTAGCTTCACACCACTTTGTGATATAATCCGTACATACGAGGATGTATCGGTTCTGTTTCCTTCTGGTGGGAGGGTCGATCGGACCTACGAAGTCAATGCCCCACTTCTCAAACGGCTTCAACGGAAGGATAGGTTGCAATGGCATGGCACTTGTCTTCGTGGGTTTCCCCATTCTTTGACAAGCATCACATCTTTTACAATAATCATAGGAATCTTTGTGGATGGTAGGCCACCAATATCCTGCTAGCAGAGCCTTCCTGGCTGTAGCTTCTCCTGCAAAGTGACCCCCACATGGCTCGTCGTGGCAAGCCTTCAGAACAATCCCAATCTCATCTCCTGCAACACATCTTCTGAGCACTTCATCTTTGCCTTTCTTGTACAATGCACCGCCTAGCAGGGTGTAGGGCATGATTCTAGCATGAGCTTCTTCCTTTCCCGACTAGAAATACCAGGAGGGTACTGTTGGGTTGCCAACAAATTGGCAATGTCTGCATACCAGGGAGTTACAGTTTCTACCAAGAATAGGGAAACATCAGGGAGGTCTGGATCATCTTGCTCCTCGTCTGCAGTTTGTGGGATACGCGACAGATGATCAGCCAGAACATGGGAACGACCGAGCTTAGTAATCACCTCAAAGTCGAACTCCTGGAATAAAAGGAGCCATCTCATCAATCGTCCTTTCACATCCGCTTTGTTCATTAGAAAGGATAGGGCCTCATGATCCACATAAAACTTAAAGTGGGTGGATAGGAGGTAATGGCGAAACTTCTCCAAGGCAAACACCATTGCCAAGCACTCCAGCTCGGTCACTGTATAGTTCCGTTCCCTATCAGTGACTTTTCGGCTTGCATAATAGATCGGTTGATCCAACTTTGAGGAGCCCTTTTGGCAGAGGACAGCACCTAAACCTTCAATTGATGCATCAGTGTGTACATGGAACTCTTTTGTCCAATCAGGAGGTTGCAGAATGGGTGCCTCTATCAGGCACTGCTTCAGAGTGTGGAAGGCTTTGTCACATTCTTCAGTCCAAGTAAACTCTGCATCTTTCCTCAGAAGCTTGTGCAAAGAAGTTGCCTTTGTCGCAAAATGGGCTATAAACCTTCTGTAGTAACCTACGTGGCCTAGGAATCCCCTCAACTGTTTGAGGTTGGTGGGTGCTGTCAGAGCTACAATCTTTTCAATCTTTGCAGGGTCTGTTGATATCCCTTGTGCTGAGACAATGTGGCCCAACAGAACTCCAGAAGAGACCCCAAAGATGCATTTGTCGGGGTTGAGGGAAATCCCATACTCCCAGCATCGGTCAAAGCATTGTTCCAAATGTCCCCAATGTTCACTGATCAAACTATAGACACAGAAGTCATCCAAATATACCTCAATAAAGTCATGCAGATGATTTTGAAATGCAGCCATCATGACTCGTTGGAAAGTAGCAGGGGCATTGCAGAGCCCAAATGGCATCACTCGGTAAGCGTAGGTCCCCCATTCTGTGGTGAAGGTCGTTTTGGATTGGTCTTCTTCTGCGATTTGGACTTGGTTGTATCCACTGAATCCATCCAGAAGGGAATAAAGCTCATGTCCTGCCACTGTGTCCAATAGTTGGTCTGTGAAAGGGATAGGAAAGTGATTCTTCTTTGTCTTGGAATTAAGCTTTCGAAAATCCACACATATTCGCAATTTTCCATTCTTCTTGGGTACAACCACGATGGGTGAAACCCATTCACTATTTGCCACTGGATAAATGAACTCGGCTTCCAGAAGCTTCAGCAGCTCTGCTTTCACCAATGTGGAATAATTCGGGTTCATTCGCCTCTGTCGTTGCCGTACTGGCTTGGCATCAGGCTCCAAGTCAATATGATGTTGACATATTGTGGGATCAATCCCCTTTAGGTCTTTATAAGACCATGCAAACACGTCCAAATTTTCTTTCAACAAATTGTACAAGGTTGACAACTCCTCTTCTGGGAGACTGCTACCCACCTTCAAGTGGCGTTCAGTGCCTTCAGCATCCACAATGGTTAACTGCCTTTCACCTTCTACTTCACGGATGAAGGTCCCACGGACTGCTTCTGGGTATAGATCCGACTCCTTCAAGGGAGTGGTGTCCTCGTCTGATGTCCCATTAGAACTCGCTTCTTCTTTTGGTGGAGACTTAGGTTGCTCCTGAAGACGTTGGAATGGGATTAGAGCTGTTTCGGGTTTGGTTTCAAAATTAATTACCTCTTGGCTTGAAGACTCATCTTCTGATGATGACACATCCAGGAACGTCACATAACAGGGACCTTCTGATTTATGTTGGGTTTGTAGGACTGGTGTTTGTTGGCACGGTGCATCATCATCATCTTTCTTTGGCAAGGATGGGTTAGGACAGCAGGAGCCACTCTTAAAAGACGGCTTGCTCTTCTTAATCCATTTCTTATAAAGGTTTTGCATATGAGAAGATCCATTTACCCGACCAAATGGTACCATCACCATTCTGTCCCATAGCATGAGCTCATCGGCTTCTGATACTTCTGGAACTTCTTCCTCAAATGTATCCTCTTCAGGTGGGATAGACTCTTCTGGCTCACTTTCATCACCTTCTTCGTCCATATCATATTCATCCTCTTCTGTCTCTGTCTCTGTCTCTGCGTCTGCTTCTGTCTCGGCTTCTGCTTCTGCTTCTGCTTCTGTAGGAGCTCTGTAACAGAAGAACAGATTCTCTGTTTCCTCTCCTGCCTCTATCTCTGTCTCTGCGTCTGCTTCTGCTGTGACCATGTAACAGGGAGAGCAGTACATCCATGCTTCTATCTCACTGTCAGAAGTGATTTCCGAAGTCATTTCTGATTCAGGCAGGAAGTATTCACCCATTGATAATGGCTTTGCATCTTTTGGAAGTCGGCTTACAGTATCCACTGTTAAGGAATGTGCCACTGTTTTCTTGGGAAGGATCTGTTTTACAGCATCTTCATCTGCTGATGTTCCATCTGTAACCTCATTAGGGGATTCAGAAGATAATTCCAAGGAGGTGGATCCATGTCCTTTCTGAGAACCATACAGTTTCAGCACCACTTTATTGGGTCCTCTGCCCAAGGTCAAGGTTCCTTTGAACCAATCCGTCCTTGCTCGGGCTTCAAAAAGCCATGGTCTGCCCAGTAACAGGGGATAGGATGTACCATAAGAGTTTGGCTTCACCACCAAATAGGTCAGCCAATAATATTTTCCAGCCACTGTAGTCTTCACATATGGAAGAATGCCCAAAGGCTTGATTCTACTCTGATCCGCCAGTCTGATGAGCCATTGGGTTGGTTGCACACCTTGTAGGCCTAGATCCTTCATCGTCACATCCGTCATAATGTTCACTGATGAACCACCATCAATCAGTGCATTTGCAATAAAGCAACCTTCTATCCATACGCCAGTCTCTGGAGTACCCGGATCTAGGAAAGCATTAGCCACATCCACTTCTTTTACAGGCTCTGGAGCCTTGTTGGACTTTGTCACTTTTGAGGGAGCAATCCTTAAGCCACGTCTTTTTGTCAGTATACTTTTGAATCTTTTCCGGCAACTGGGAGACAACATCAATAATTGTCGGAATGTGAGGTTTGGTTTAAAGGTATCTAGATCTCTAACCAGATCGTATTCCTTAATAGGATCCACTGGCTTCTCTAACTGGTTAGGGAATGGGGCAACACCCATTTTCATTTTTCCTCTTTCTTCCATCAGAGGAATTACAGGAACTTCTTCTGCCACTTGTGGCACTTCCTCCTCTTCTGTATCCTGGACCTCTGGTCCTGCCTCTGTAACTCTCTGTGGCACTGTAGGGCTCTGTACGGCATTGTTAGGATCTGTTCTGTTCTGTTCTTCTGGTGGAAGACTGAACTTCACTGTTCTGGCAGGAGGGTTATTTTCTTTCTGGGTAGGCGGCTCCTTCTGCTTTGCACGCGTGATGGCAGCAACTTCCAATTCCACCAAATTGGAGGTAGGCTCTTGGGCCTTGGCTGGACTATCAGTAGCACTGTTTTTCACTGGGGCTGGGCTTGGACAGTCTTTTGCAGTGTGGCCTTCTCCTTTGCAACGACTACATAAGGGCTTGTAATCCACTGACCTTCGAGGATTTGGACAATTTGGTGAGATGTGTCCCTTTTCTCCACATCTGTAACATTCCACTTCTGATCTCTGACCACCCCCAGACTGTCTTCCTCTGTAACTTTAAGAGGGAAATCTTCTGGGTCCGAAATTAGGACCAAACTCTCTAGGCTTAGGTCCAATATCTTGTGTTGTCATTTTGGATTCCAACAAGTTAAATCTTGCGTCTTCTTCCTTTCTTCTCCTATCATGCATCTCCTTCAGGGAGCAAATGTCCTCTGTATGATTCTTCCGCAAACAGTAGGAACAGAAGGCTCCAGGGATGGTTGGTTTCCGTGTGCATTCAGTGGCTAAATGGCCTGCTTGATGACACTTACCACACCAAGTATTTGACCGCATCACATCTCTTCCTGCTCCTGCAACGTTGGATATGCTTGCGGTATTCACTTTCAACGTCTGTAGTTGTTCTGTAATCACATCCATCAACTCCTTTTTTATGTTTGCAACTGAGTTAGATAAATAATCCTTCAAGATTTCTCCTCCGGACGTACTGGCAGGAGGGTTTTGAGGAGTCTCTATAATCACTGCATAAACGGGTTGGGCTGGTACAGAGGGGTCTCTGTTCTGGTTCTGATTCAATGCTCCTATTTGAACTGTTGGCTGTTGACTCCAGTTGGTAGGGTTCCACTGTTGCTGCTGATTTGGCATTGAGGAAATTGGTTGAGACCATGGTTGTTGTGGTGGAACCACCATTTGAGGCATGGATTGTGGCCACTGTGGATTTGGTGCACTGTACTGTGATACTGAGGGCATCTGTTGGTAGGGATAGGGAACAGTCCCTGGAACTGCATTTGGTGGATACATCATTCCTGGCATCAGAGGAGGTAGGACTCCTCTTCCTGTATGCATTGCTAGTCTAGCTTCCACTTCATCATACAGTCTTGCACCTTCTGTTGCAGCTTGCAGTGTGGCTGGTCTTTGCAGCTCCACAAACTTACGGACTTCTGGTTGTAATCCTCTGAGAAACACCCCCTTCTGAATGCCATCATCTAGATTATGGTTAGTCCATCTCTTCAGGATGGATTCCATTCGTGAGACATAGGCTTCCACTCTTTCTCCAGAGGACTGACTTAGGTTCATAAATTCCTCTCTCATCCGCTCTTCAAAACCTTCACGCCTGAATTTAGTGAGGAAGGCCAACTTCAGGTCGTCCCATGTGCCAAAAGTTCCTGTTGCTTGTCTCTCATACCACTGAAACGCCGCGCCCTTGAAAGTGGCGGGGAATATTGCCAACCAATACTCAGGGGTTCTGGCATTGTTAGCCACACACGCTACCATAAATTCTGCTACATGAAGATCGGGGTCTTCATTGTACTCTCCCTTAAAAACTGGCAATGGGACTACATTCGCTGGTCTGTCATCAATATTTCCAGGACGGATCTGGCTTGGAAGTGGACCTCCAGCAGGAGGAGGAAGGGCTTGATGTGCCATTGGGACTTCTGTAAAGAGTTCCGCAAGGGCATCAAAGGCGGCTTCTGCTGCGAGCTTACTCTCGGCTCTGATTCTTGCTTTCTCTCTTCTCACATACCTCTGGACTCGTTCCAACGCTTGCCTTTTTATTGCGTCATTCATCAGGGGGTTGACTCCACTATGTTGTTAGTGCTCCACAGAGGGTTAACAGAAGGCTTCAGTCTCTAGAGGACTCTCTTGCCAACATTTCTTCTACTTCTTTCCTCTCAACGTCCCTGAATTCTGCTTTCATGCCACTACACAGAGGAAGGTGTTCGGTTCTGAAGGTGTCAAAATGCATACGTCTGAGCATTGTGGTGGTGCCATCATCATAGTAATGCCAACTTCTGATGGTTTCAATAGTGTATGTTATGAAAAACACTTTGTCTACCAACTTCTAGTGGGTTGCTAATTGAACAAACAGAAGATTATCAGTACACCAAGCATCCCATGTATCTTGCCGTTGAGCATCCACGAACAAATTCCAACTCTTTTCCTTCTTGTCCCTGTGAACCTCTACAGACCAAGACTCCTGAAGCTTCTTCACAATCTCCCACTTGATGTTGTCTGGAAACTTCTCAATGAATGCCAAATCTTCCATGGATGTTCATTCTCTCTGTTTCTGCTCTTCAGTTTGTTCCCAAACAATTTGCCACCAAGATGCAAGTTTCTGCTGCTTCAATAGGAAGAGGAAACTGTCCACCACATAGAGCATGCATCATGATGGTGATGTGTTTCCGCCATTGTGGGATGAACTTCTTGTGGAAAGTGGCTTTGATTATGAGGAATTCCAACTCTTCAATGGAAGAAGGAACTTTACAAACATCCATTGAATTCTTCTCTTCTTGGCAATGCCATTTCCTTCATTTTCAGCCTCTTCTGGTGTTTGTTGATGGCAAGTTTCCCCGGCTGCGCACCAAAAACATGGAGCCCCGAGAGGAACACCAAGGAAAAGGGAATTCTCTTGCAAGAAAATCTATCTTGTAACATCAACAACCTTGTTTATCATGTTTCATATGATCACAATGAAGAAAAGAACACCAGGCACAACCAAATCTTCATGCAGCATCATGTAGATCTCCCACGGTTTTTAATAGAATTAACCATATTCTTCAACATCTTCACAAAATCCATCAATAGAACAAAGAAAGCAAAGAAGTACACCATCTTTGAATGGAAATATATCACATAGTATTCATCTTCAATATCTTCATAGTCTTCTCTGTCAATCTCTCATATACAATCACTCTGTTTTAGTAGAATTGGCTATCTCTGACTCTCTCTCTCTCACTCCATCAATAATACGTCATATCCTCACTACAATCTCTCAAAATCACCCTCAATAATCCCTCTTAGGTCGTGGATACCCCTCCCAAGAGGTATGTCTGATATGAAGGGTCACCAGAGCCACTATAGTGTCCTTTCATAGCTCACTACTGTCACTTCACTCTAGTCTTCACTTGAGTCTTTGGCAGCTACTTCTTCCACTTCCTCCAGCTCTTTTGCACTTGTATTCACCTCTTTCCAAGGCTAGAAAACTTTCCCAAAATCACACATACATTCCACAGAACACTTACAGAAGCATACAGAACAGTCTACAGAACAGTACCAGAACAGCTACAATACAGAACAGAACAGAACAGAAGCAGAAGCTCTACAGAAGACCTACAGAAGGTTACAGAAGGTCATCAAAACCTCATAACTCATTCTCAAATCATTCCAAACTCTCACAAACCATTCAATAAACTTTCACAATATCTCATTCTTCATCAATCAATACTCCATCCCTCCTTACAGAAGACAATCAGAACAAAACAGACCAAAACAGAATAAAACAGAAGGTATACAGAACCAATCAGAACCTATCAGAACATCACAGAACCATCAACAAACATCATGATCTTCCAAAACACAATCATTATCATCCAAAACACTCTCAATCCAATTCCAAATCAACCAATCATCCCATAAAATCAACCATTCAGCTCTCAAAAACAACAAAAATCAGCCAAAAAACAAGCCATTTCAACACTCAACAGGCCACCCTCTTCATGGCATCGACTTCCTATCAAGCAAAGGTATGAGATGGAATCTCCTGCAAGATGTAACTAGATTCTCTTGCCTACAAGTATACGATTGCCACTTGAATCTTCATTATGACATTCTCATATAGAAGACGGTACCATGTTTGGGAGAAGTTGGTGCCATTAGACCAAGACATGAGGGATTTTTCTAGAAATTCAATACTAAACATTGGTGTTTGACTGAACTGTGAACTTTTGATGATTATGAAGCTAGGGTTACCATGCAAATTATGAAAATTGAGGGGGGCTTAAGAGTTTTTCTTCATCACATTTGTTTATTTCCCATTTAGATTGTCATGAGAAAAAAAGTAAAACTTTCATGTATAATGAGATAATACTTCTAAAAAACTTATATACACTTTGTTTTGACTGACAAGCACAACCAAATATGAAAAATTTAATTGAGAATGACCATGTACCATAAAGCATAGTGAAGTGAAAGTCACATTTTTTACTTGAGGGTGTACAATTGTGCACTTATAGAATTCTGTACATTATGAAAAACTATTTTATAAAATGTAGCTTTTATTTCTACATGCTTTTAAGTTTGAATGAAAAAAATATTTATTGTACTTGATGGGACACCTGATTTAACAATACACATTGATGTTCCTATCAAAAAATAGTTGGCTATGCGAAATGTTTTTCAAATGATTAGTATAGATAAAAGAGTTCCATTAATTTTGTCCTATTTTGATATCTTTTGTGGGACAAGCTACTTTTTCATCGTTGTCAAAGAACCTTTTGGAAGAAGCAACATTTTGTTTACTTGGTTAATTTGCAACTCTTACCTACCATCATAAAAGGTTGAAACTTGTGAAGATGACTAGTTTAATGTGGTGCATCAAGTTGGTGAGGGATAGGTTCAAATTGACAAATGACTTGATAGAATAAAGGGCAATGATGAAGAATGTCAATTTTGCATATGAAGTTGTAAAAACCAATGCAACAAATTGGTGATTAAAAAGTCAATGCAATGTATCAAGCAGGTGATAAAACAAGCTAAGCTTTCAAGTGAAGGTGACATATTTCATTAAATTCTATTAGGACAGTAAGATGGCAAGAGGCAACTTACATAGTGCATGCACATGGTTTATTGGGTAATTAAGCTAAAGAGGAGGACAAGACTAGTGTTAGCATTTAGAAAAATGACAAAGGATACAAAACTCTAAATTGTTTAAAGTGCTTTCACTTTTGAAATCCTTTGCATATTTTAGGAAAGCTAGTGAACTTTGGAAGTTCATTATTTGGATACTTATGAGAATCTTAAAGAAAATTTTTATGTTATACACCCTATCCCATGGTAAAACAGAGATTAGCCTATTTGGATACTAGAGATGTCAATGGAGTACCTCTTCTTAAGAGAGTACTCAATCAACTTGATCAAGTTGATTGGTCATGGTATTTTTTCATTACACATCTCTCTCTCTCCCTTTTTCTCTAAAATCTCAATCCTTCTCTCCCATTTGTGAGAATGCTCCATTTGCACTTTTCTTAATAGAAAATTCCATTTTCTTTACTTTTTGTCAACATCAACCCCACAAGGTCTTGCCACTATGATGTTTGATGTGTATAGTTGGATAAAGTAATTCAAATAAAGCTCCTTAAGACGTGTATAGTTCACTTTTCCTCTTTTTTCCTCCTTTTTTGAACTTTTTGCATAACCATTCATGTGTGTTGGAGACTATGGAATCAATGGACATACCATAACTAATAGCTTTATTGCATTTTCTTTAAGAAGAAAGAGAATACAACTTCACATGTATGGGCCACGTGTAAAATTAAAGCATATAGTAAATTGTAGAATTGGGTTGGATAATATTTTTTTATTTGCATAGAAAAGGCCCTTTATTTTCAATAAATTTTTCTAATATTTCCCATAAAATCAGGCTATTGTGATGGCTAGGGAACCTTTATTGTCCCTCAAAAAGTTACACGAGCTAACTAGTAATTGATCTTGGTTATATTTTATAAACAATTACCTAGATGAAGATTGATACTTGGTCTTTTGCACAAGTATAGGATCAAAGGTGGAGATTTGTGTGTCCATACATAACTTATTGGTGATTTAATAGTCATGTCCTATTTACAACCCATGTAATTGTGCCACATGGGATTATGTTTCTTTCTTTCTTTATTATTTCTTTCATCCTCCTCTTTATGCAAAATCCTAATGTTATAAATGTCTTAAGTTCTTATTTTCGTGGCTATCTATTTTGCTTGATAGATGAATTTTTGAATTGCAATAGGTCTTCCTCCACATGTCTTGCTATCGAGTATCAAAATCTAGCTTATCAAGTTAATATTAAAGGGGATAGGCATGGTTATTTTTCATTTGGCTTGTTATATATCAATTTCTTTAGGTACCTCTCACATTAGGAAAAAAATGAACTCACAAATGGGCCTTTTAGCCGCCCCCTCTCTCCTCCTTAAAACAAGGAGAAGAATAGTAAAATAATCCTCCTCTCTCTCCACTTTTGCAATCTTGTTTTGCCTTTTTTATATTATCTACAAAGATATACTCAGATTCCTTCTCTCTCCTCATTCAAGAAGTATTTTTCAACCAAATTTTATATTAAAAAAGAAGTTAGTTACGGGAGTGTGGTGCTTCGTTTTCAATGCAAAATGGTTAGTAGATACGAGGTAATTGATTTTTTAATCGAGAACAAGGAAAATGAAATTTTGAAAGTTTCTTTTAAGATATTTTGGGGATTTTTTATATCCTAGCTTTTGGTCAAAAAGCAAACCAATTGATCAAATTTCGTGTTTTTTGGAGATGTTTTTGGAGGCAAAATAGAAATATCTAAAATACGAAAAGTCTTGGACATCCCTACCCTCTCAGCTATTTCCCCCATATCTATACTCTCTCATGGCTCTATTGTGACCTCTTCTCTGTGTTTATGCAACCTTCATTAACAAAGTGAATTACTTACACCCTCCTTTCCCTTGGCACCTTTGTGTGCCTCTCTCTATGCATCTCCACTCTACCTCTTGTGACAACCAAGTAGGCTCCCCGTTTCTATTAATAGTAAAATGAATACAAGAAAGAAGGAGCTGCATATTGAGGTAGAGATTGAATATGCCCCATTATTCAAAAGAACCTAGCATACCAGTGTCAACCCTCAGGTTTTGTAGAGTTACATGCAAATGGGATTGAAACATGTGGATTTGTGGGTTGATGGGGGAATCTACCCAATTGACCCCTTAAACAATAGACCTCCAACTTTCTCAAGAATCACAAATTTGCTGAAGTATGTGTATGAGGGTGAAAATGGGTTACTTGGTTATACTAGGCAGCTCAATGATCAGGCATTCAAAGTATTTACAACTTGCCAAGCAACCATAAAAAATTGCCATGATGTGATCGCTGCACATCAGCTTCATATACAACAGCTCATAGGACAAGTGGTACAATTGAATGACATTGTAATTCAACAAAACAATCAAATTATTTCAATGCAGGACACTATCCATGACATTGGTATCTCATATGAGGAGGCAAAGGCACAATTGAAAGACTTGAGAAAGATCAACAGCAAGCTAACACAGGAGCACAAACGAAAGAAGAAGCCAATCAATGAGTTAACTATGAATAGTGGCTAGTGGAAGCGACGTATCAAAGCATGTAAGGTAGCTCAGAAAGAGAACCTAAGTGAGGGTGAGGTTGGATCATGTATTAGTAGATTGCTGAAGGCAAGTACACTGGAAAACGCTTTGAGCAATCGTAAGTTTAAGGCTGTGAAGGAAAAGGTGATTGAGTGCATATTAAAAGATGTGTCAAATGAGTTCTCAGCTGTGGATGCACAATCTATTTGTGACAGGGCCGGCATTAGCACAACGACTTACTCAAAGATATTCAAAGGTGTGAAGGCTGGGTTTGGTCGTGTGCTAAAGAGAAATAGAATCGTGCCTCTTCCTCAACCTTCAAAGTTAATAGAGGCATGACGGCAACTTAATACAAAGGTTTTGGAGTTGATAGGAGATCCCATGCATGTTCAATGTGTGGAAACACTAAAGGTTGGGACCAAAAATGCATATGAGGTGAAGTTCACCGAACTCAATAATTACTATTTAGATTTGAACAAGGTGCAATCGGCAATGGTAATGTACTACAATATGCATGTTGAGGAATGTAATGGTAAAATGCAGTTTGTTATAAAATTAGATGAAAGTGAGGTTGTCAAAGGAGTAAAGCTTGAAAGAGTTAGTGTAACTCTGATGAATAAAGCTTTACAATTCGACAAGAATAACCCAGGGAACTTTAGTGTTCAATCTGAGCGCCATGTGTGGTGGCTCGCTGCATTTGAAGTTCCTAAGGAAACATTTGAGGTGTTGCAGCTATTCTTTATGCACACAAGCATTCCAAGCATCATCAATCATCACGAACATGGTGAGTTGCTCTCGATTGAAGGGTATGGTCAATACCTGGTTGAATGGCATCTTGCAGGAGACTTGAAAACTTTAAAATGCATGTGTGGAATCTCCAATGGTGCAAATGCAAAGAATCCATGCCTATATTGCTTGACAAAGAGGGTGGAAGGAAAGGACGAAAAGAAGAATTGGCGAAAGGTGACAAGTGCTGCACCGATGCGCAATAGAGAAAATCCCACTTGGAAGCCCATATTCAACATTCCCTTGGATCGTATTCACATTTGTTCATTGCATGCTTTTGTCAAAATCATGGAGAAACTTGTATATGAATACATTTTCTTTGCTTATAGGATGCAACCAAAAAAAGAAGCCATTGCAATGTGTAAGAATGTGGAGCGAGTGCTATCAAAAATTGGGCTACACAAGCATCAAGTGACGATTGAAAAAGATGAGAAGAGATAAGGAAAATCTGGTAAATTGCCAAAAAAGCCTTGCTTTGGAGGAGCAAAAGCTAGGAAGTTTATCTCAGTACCCATTAATGAGGAAGGGAATGTCATGGTTCGTAGGCCGCAGGACTACGATGGGTGGAAAAAGTTACATTTTGTAGTTCCTGATTGAAGTAATGGAGGAAAAACAAGATTGGTCAAAGCTAAGGTTTGGATAAGTCTTAACAAATTGGCTCACGTACTTCGCAAGATGGTGTTTAACAATGAAGATAAGCAAGAATTTATCAATGCTATGCATAGCGTCTACGAAAACATGGTGGAAGCATGGGGCAAAAGCTCTATCACACATTACATGGTGCGTACTAAGTTAATATTTTAAAATTGTATAAATTGTATAAACTATTGAGCATAGTTTTACTCATGTGTGATATGTGTCTTTGTAGCATATCCTTGAGGCACATGGGCCATACTTTGAAGAAAAGGAAAGCATCGGAATTTGATCCACACAAGGGATGGAAAATTCACATTGGATAGCGTGTGGTGCATACCAAAGAAAAACTAATCATGGTGAAGGGGTGAATGGTAGCAATCCAATGATCCAATTGCTATCTTGGTGGTATAGGATTATAGTAGCGGATGAAGCTAAACTCTCGCAAAAGAGAGCAAATGAAAGTGCTGATGAGTTGGCTGCAGACATGATGGAATCACATTGTGTCACTAAAAGAGTGCGTTATGAAGCCTCAAGTGCCAAAGAAGACCATGCCAAGTGGCTAGAAACAAGGCTTCGACAAGGTAGCAAATGGGTTTGAAAAGAGCTACGATAGTAAGATGAACAATGTGAGTCAGTGTGAATGCAATTCATAGTTTAAGAGAGAAAGAGAGAGTGTGCATCTATGTGAATGAGTCTCACAGTTTAGGGTTATATAAAAGAGGGTTTCACTTTCTATCTTATTCATTGAGTTCTCACATCCCTTGTGCAGGAAAGATGGCTAGGTCTAAGGTAGTTGCAAATAAGCTTCCGTTCAGAGCCCCATATCGTGTTCAGTCCCTTGGACATCTACTAGCTCAGATGCACCCCCTTCTCAACCTAATCCACCTTCCTCAAGTCGCGCTCACAAGGGTCCTCCTCAGCATCCCCACAAAAAACGCAAGTAGAAGCCAAGTATAGTGGCCTCGAGAGAAATTAGAAGGTATCAACGCTCTTTGATCTCATCATTCCGAAGGTGAGCTTCTCGAGACTTGTTCACGAGATTGTGCAAGACCTCTACCGCACAGAAAGCAGGAGGTGGTTTTTGGCACAAGGTCGGGATAGACCTGATCGCTTCACAAATGAATGTCTTCATGCTCTACAACGTGCTGTAGAGGCCTTTTTAGTTGACTTGATGACTGATGCTCAACGTTGTGTGATACATGCGAAGCGCATCACTATAACTCCCAAGGACTTCCAACTTGTAAGAAATCTTCAAGCTGTGAAGGATGCATTCGTTCCAAAGGAATGAACACAGTTTGCAATGTTATCTTTTTTGGCATAGTATTATCCTCGTGCATTGGACATATGACTAGGTCCCAGTGCAAAACTATTGTATGAGCCCTTAAAATATAAATTAAAATTTTACACTTGTCCTTCGCTCTCAACTTTGACTGTGCATCTTTGCTATATTTTCAATTCTTACTTATCGTTTTTGTTAGCACTGTCAATTTCAATAGGACTAACATGCAAAAATTTGCCATTTCTTGTTGTAGACTTTACTCCTAATGCCTCTATATAGTTTATGTGGTGTGAAGTTTCTAAGGGTCAGTAGTCACGATGTTGATTTCTCAATTATCAATCCATCCATAATTTTGGTATGGGATGCAAGAAAGTGGCTCCAGATGCCAGACTTCGGACCAGGGGTCTGCACGCACTTTTTTTTCAAAAAAAAAAAATTGGGCTCTTGGCCACCTAACGAGTGCGCGTGTGAAGTTTCGTCACATTCCGATACAAGGTTATGGATTTACGATCACATGATGGACAGTGCGTATGAAGTTGCATTAACCCGGTTTTGGGGTTTAAATGGGTTAAAAGTTCATTCTTCTTCTCATTTTCACATCTTGATTTCTTTGCTTCCTTCATTTTCACATCCCCAACCTCTGTCTCTTCTCCGTCTTGCCCTCCTTGAGCTTGCATGGCACGGACCAAGCAAGCATATCACCGTTTTGGCCCTGGGAAGACATCACACCAAGGCCCGCCACCTGGAGCACAAGGTGGAGCCTCCTCTAGTGCAGCAACATGTGCTCCCTGTAGAGCACAAGGACCACCACAGAAGAATAGAAGATGGAAACCGGGCATTGTCGCCCTTCGAGAGATAAGGAGAATCCAACGTGGATATGAGCTTCTCATCCCAAAAAGTTCTTTTCATAAAGTTGTTCGAGAAGTCATGCAAGACTTGGAGCTAAAAGGGATGGGAAGATTTTGGCACGAGTGCAGGATGGCCCACCAGCAGAAGGTGGACTGCTGCAGTCATGGAGGCCCTACAAACCACTGTAGAGGGGTTTCTCATCGAGTTATTTGATGATACATAGCTTGCAGCCATCCATGCAAAGCATATTACAATCACAGATAAATATATGAACTTTATCATTCGGCTTTGACACGGCAAGGGGACCCCATCATAGTTTACTAGATTAATGATGCAAGGTTTGTAATCACTGTTATAGCGCCATAACATCTTGAAAGCCCAAAAAAATTTGTATACTCTGCTACATTTGAATATTTATTTATATATACATAATATCTCATGCGATGTGTACTGAATTCAAATAATTGAGTAAAGTTGTTTTGTTTTGTTTTGTTTCTTGAAACGCATGACTCTTAATTTTTGTTTAACGTATGAACGCATCAAAAGTCGTAATACGTATGAATACAAGTTACGTTATTGCTTATGCACAATCGCAAGTATAATATTACGCGTTGAATTATATTAATATATGCGGATGCATCATTCACATACCACACATTATCGTCACACTTACACAATCGCAAGTGCAGTACTATGTGTTGAATTATGTTAACGTATGCGAATGCATCATTCACGTACTACACATTATCGTCACACTTATGCGAACCACACATTTATTTAATAAATATTTATTTGTAGGGACAAAGTAAAGTATGTTATATTTATCAAGAAAAATACATGTGATGGTTGTTAGTGATGGTAGATACAAAAAGCCGATAGCCAACAAGAACTCTCAATTGTTCCTTGGCTTTTTCATCGGTGGAGAGGAGGGGCCAGCTTCCGATGGAAATATAAGTTCCTTCTTTGCTTTAAAAATGATGCGCTCCCCCTTCAGCTCTTTCTCCAGGAGAAGCGAATCTGACACTTTAGTGAGGTCGCCTAATGTCGTAAGTACACACATTGCTCCACCCCGCGTTTGATCAAACAAGTAAAGAAGCTTTGACTGCTTGATTAGCACCACCTTCTCCAAGCTAGATGTCACAGGTATCGCTCGAAAGGGTCCAAACTTGGTCAAAGATTGAATTTTCATGATTATTTCTTGCCCTCCTAGTGAGCACTTCTTGTGGAAGACCACCAAATCTGCAACAAGGTTACCGATATACTCCTTAAGAGCCGAATCCTTGCGTCGATCCGCATGTCGAGCTCCTCCTTGCCTTGATGCAAACTCATCTATATATAGTATATCCTAAATGACAAAGTCAAATCAAACAATATATTTAGCGACTAACCTAGAGTTATCAAAAAGTGATGAAACTTGATGGTAGGGTGCATCGGGTCCCCTGGAGTCCACCGGTGAAATCTTGGCCAAAAATGATGCCTGCAGCTACCCTGTTCGAAGTCCGGCATCTGGAGCCACTTTGTAGGCCCCCTAGAGTCCACCGGTGAAATCTTGGCAAAAAATGATGCTTGCAGCTGCCCTATCCGAAGTCCGGCCAGAAAGTGGCCCCAAACAGGGCAGCTTCTACAGGCATCATTTTTGGCCAAGATTTCATCGGTGGACTGCGAGGGACCCGACGCACCCTACCATCAAGTTTCATTGCATAAAAATATATGGTAGTTAGAAATCTCACCTTTTCCAGATCATCTTGTATCTTCATTTCCTCGTGTGTCAGGGAGGCACCTCTTTGGGCAGAGGGATCTACAAACTCCTTGGTAGGAAGCTGGGGCCTTCGTCCGAACAAATCATACTGTAGTGCTTCAATTTTCTCATCGGCACAAGGTAATCTTCTTCAACTGAGGTAATATGATCCTATGCTACTATGATCGCACTCACAATATCTAAGCTTGTGCCATCATATCTTCCAATCTCTGCCATTGTTGGATGCACATCCATGTAATCATAATCGATCAGGTCTTCCATTGAATCCATGACTAGGATAGAAAACAACTCTTCTTCCTTCATTTCCAAGTATTGCAGTACATTTGATAGAAGTAAGTATTGTACACCATCTACTTCAATGGGTGTCAAGGAGGCAAGGTCGGGTTTGTCGACTTGTGACTGTTCTGAAGAAGATGGCTCTGTCACCACTCAATGATCCTCTTCAACATTTATGAGCTCTTCAATCGGCTCTTCTCCCATATATGTGATAGAAACAACCTGTGGAGTTGTATCTTCATCGCTTTCCTCCTCTAGGGGTGCATCCAATGCAAGGAGGTAAATTGCCACTGCGCAATCACACTCTAGGAGATCCAAAGGTGATGTACCTAGTGCACTTTCCATGGAAACTGTGCATACTCTATGCGAAGGATCCAAATGGGCCAGACACCTATTCACCACTTTTTGGTGATTCTTCCTTACCTGAAATACCATGAGCTATTCCAGAGGTACCCAAGTCATGTCGGATCCCTCGATGGAGTATGTGCATGTAGCAATGGTGCTCACAAAGTCTTCCAAAACCTGAAGGGGGGATCTAGCGATGAGAGCACACTTTCAAGGTTGAAGTTCCTAGAGAAAACCTCGAACATCTCATCACCCTGGTTGGCAAAGATAGTCTCGTGGATCCACTCATCAAAGTGTGCGCAAGCATCCATCGTAGCAAGTAGGAGGGATGTGGTGGATATAAAGAGATGAAGAGAGAAAGTGTGAAATGAAACAATGAAACAAGAACTAAACTAGTTCTACCTTAAAAACCTTAAGTTTTAAACCATTAAGGGTTGTTCGCATACGATATTTAGTTATGGCTTTACTCTTTGTAAAGTCTACATACCTACGTAAATGTGTTGATGTGAAAAGTGTATAAAAAGTGTATGATTTTGCATAAATACCATAATTTTTAAATATTGCAAGTTTGTAAGTGACAATATTCTATTGGCCAAAAAAATCCAAAATTTTACAAGTGTTGGATATTACAACTTGTGGTGTTGGGATTTTTAGAGAGACTCTACAATTTCTAAAATATGTGGAGCCACACACTTTCTGCTGGTAATAGTATCCTCAGCTCGGCTTCGAATTTTCCTACCATCTAGTTTAAAATAGAAGCTAACATGTGGATTCTGTATTAACATTGTAATTTCCTGGCGCATTATACTCAAGGGCCAACCATCCTCCATTTGCAATACTTGGGGCTCGCGGCCCTCACAAATGACAATAACATCCACAACTGCACTTTCATGCATGTCTTGATCAAGGCACAACCATTTACCCTTGAGCATCCTCCATCTATGATACTTGAATACTAGGCATAAAGTTTGTCGTGCGACAAAGTGCCTGTAATTGGAAAGGAAAGTTAGTCGACTCATCCCAAAGTAAGATAATAGTCAACTAAGTGAGAAAATTTTTACCTGAAAGCCATGTCCCTTGTTGTGACTCGACACTCCACTGTGTCAGGACTGTGAGTTATTTTTTATGTCCAAGTTTTGCCTAAAATACTTGTTACATAATCCTCTTATGTATTTTTTATGACGTACATGCTTTTGGTACGTCTAAAACCCTTACATTCCTTGAACATGTGTGCAAAAATTGCAATCGGTATGAACCAGCTTAGATGTACATTCTTTGAGCCGGTGCTTGGCTTCATAGAATTCAATATGTTTGTTGAAATTTTTGTGCTACACATGTGCAAAATGTCGCTACTACACAATGGCCATTCTATGCTATTGAGATTCGATATGTGCATAGACTCAAGGGTTCCATATTCTTGACTCCCCTTGTGTAATATGTACTTGGAGTCATACAAAAAAACAAGGTCCTCTACGAGATGCTTAGTTGTACGTCTCTCAAAGAGCAATCTACCAATTTTGAGGTGGTAACACTTAAAAGAACCAGTGAAACTCTCAATATTTTGCCACTCACAACAATCCGAAGGGTATACTTCTATAAATACAAGACAAGTTGTTACATAGGTATCATGAAAGTTCTCATTCTCAATGAGTATCAAATACTTACTGTTTGCAATGTTTCGTTGAAAGGACATAGTGGACGCAATGTGTATTTGTTTTTGCATGAATACATGTTGTACAAACGCCTCTGTTACAAGGTGAGAATCAGCATTCCTTTGTCTGAGAGCTAAAATTTTACCCTTCCAGTGCTTTGATACATCTGCAATTGCAGATGCTTTCACCCTGAAAGCTCCCTTTATACTTGGACGCATATGTACCCAAGACGAGCAATGATAAGTATCAGTGATCCAATTCCCTTCTTCATATTTTCTGTTACGTACTTCTATCGAGAGAATGCTTGTTCTTCTCTCAGGCATTATAACCTATGCATTAGATATAAAGAAGTATGTATTAACCCCTAAATAATAAGCATTTTAAGTCTATCTAGTAATCACCAATATGCTATACAAATCAACATGGCATTAAGAGATGTTTACACTTTTGTAAACAGACATAAACATCGATATCAAAATGCATGAGGATATATACATCAACACAAAGTATAGATTTAATTTCAAGACATCACTTTAATCATACCATTTACATGAAATATAATGAAAAGAATAGCACAAGAATACTCAGAGAATTTCACCAAAATAAATTTTATTATAATGAAGAGGAGTCTGATTTGACTCAATACATTATATGAAATGTGGGTATTATAGAGTAGTTGTTACAAGGATAGCAGCCACATGGCATGCAAATCTTAATAGGCACATTGGATTGACACTTGAGATATTCTAAGACTCAACACATTGTGTGTTATATCGATGATATGATACAATAGTTTCATGGATCATTGCCAATTGGCATGGAGATCCAAATGGACACATAGGACGAATAAAGCAGAGGATTTTTGAACCCATCGACTTCCAGCAAATCCATATCATCCAACACAAAGGAATCACTCACCACATCAAAATAGTTGATGGAGAATTATATGCTTCACCTAAACCTTGTACAATACCTGCATGTACAAAAAAACACCTGCATGAATCCCTTTTAACAAAAATACTTGCATGAATCCCTTTTAGCAAAAAATATCTAGATAACTGGATGAATAGAAGCAATACAAAACAGGGCCAATTTACTTATAAGCTGATTTGCTGAAGATAAGATTGAATCATTGCTAATCAAAACCTATTGCAAATGATGGACATAAGAAAACATCAATCCCATCAAATATAAAAGTCAATAATTAAATGAATAAATTTTGGCACCACAAAATATGGTAGATTTACCTATAAATTGAGCTACAAAATCTCTGCTCTGCCTTGTGTTAAGTGCTGCAACAATAATTGATCTGTAAGTTAGAACTAGCAAAACCCTATTGTAAAGATAGTAGAAAAGGGATAATGCAAAGAGGAAGAAAGAGAGAGTTTGTGTGAGTACGCGGGAGAGAGAAAGAAATGAGTACATATCCAATCTTGCCCAAATTGATCTCTGCAAAAGACAATTTTGCAAGAGTTAGTATTTACATGAAGGTATACTGAAAAAACAATAGAAAAGAGGAAACATAGACAGAGAAAGAGAGAAGGAGAGAGAGATAAACACTTATGCAATGTCACCCAAAATGATCTCTGCAACAAAACAACAACAAGGGTTAGAACTAACATTGTGTTGTATTGAAAAGATATCATCAAAAAAAAAAACCAAACATAGAGAGAGATTAACACCTTTGCCTCTTGCTCCAAATAAACTCTGCAAGAAAACAACAATTAGAACCAACATCAAATTCTATTGAAAACACAACATAAAAGAGAAACAACACATAGAGAGAGGGGGGAAAGAAAGGAGAGAGAGATGAGCACCTCTGTCTCCTGCCCCAAACAACCACTGCAATAAAACAACAACAACAGTAAGAAACAACATCAAACCCTATTGAAAAAATAGCAAACAAGAGAAAATGCAAAGAGAGATGGGCATATGTGTTTTGCCCAAAATCTGGAACTGCGTGGAGAAGAAAGTGCAGAGGTAAGCAGAACGCTAAAAACCCTAATTGCTCTCAGCAGGGAGCTTCAATGAAGACGAAAATTCACAAATATAGAGAAGAGAGGGAAAGTGGTCGGTTGCTCAACTTTTGGGTCAAACTAATTTCGTGAGAGGGAAAAAAACCGAAATTGAAAATTCTCCAAAAAAAGGGGAGAAATACGAGGTGAGAGAAACTCAAATTTTGTGTACTATTCATTCTCCCTTTTTTTAATCCCCCACTACCCCTTTTTTTAATAGAAAACCCAAGATTTGGAGAGAGAAGATTCACCCTCCATGGATGTCAACATCTAGCCTTCCTATTGGACAATCCAAAAGGCCCACATCTTAAACCATATTATTTTTAAGGGCCCATTTGTGAGTTCATTTTTTTCCTAATGAGAATATTCACATGGTATTTCCCTTTCAATATAAAAAACTCATACTCCTACTAAACCAGGCCATTGATGTAATTATGAAGCTCATGAGGCTACATCTCACTTGGTTTGCATTTTTGTGAGCAAAGGAGGGAAGCAACCTTGTTGTTGCATGGTTGATTCCCTTTTCCCATAAGACTCAACAAAACGATGCACTTGACACACTCTAAACAATGTACTTAATGAACTACAAATAGTATGCATCACACATAGTGATGTAATTATTGTTTAGTGTCATAATAGGGGATGCTATTATCAACCATGATTTGTATGGAAAAGTGTAATCATAAAGCTAGTGTGCCCATTTATCTTGTTTGTCTCAAAATTATGGAATATGTACTATCAAAATATGTATTTTTTGAAGGATCTCACATTCTAAGGATTCATATAATGAAACATAGAGGGAGCAATATGCATAATATGACATACATGCAACAATGTTCAAAAAAAGAGAGGAAGATGTGATGATCCTCATTTTTCAATAGTAACAATGATTATTAATAACTATTATAATTTTTAAAGAAATATATCACCTTTCAAGAGTTTTCAATAAAGTTAATACTAAAGAAATGTAAATGTGAAAACACTACAATCAATAGAAGTGAACATGAGACAAATTTTTAATGCAAAAGTTCATTCCCTAGGAAGTTCTACATTTCTTTGTCGATTAAAATGAGAGTACACATAACTTTTTGGCACTAGCACATTTTCCTATAGAGCAAGATATTTTGATATGCAAGTAAGTCCCCTAAAAACAAGATCGTTATTATATGTTGTGGATATGAAAATGCATCTTGTAGCATGGATGTGAAATCCCTTCCCACTCTCTCTAACAAAGTATGTTAATAGTAAGGATATTGATATTTGTAAAATAACAAAAAAGCTCTATGTTAGGCATAATTGGTGAAGAATAGGAATACCATGAATGAAATAGAAAAAACCATATCTGATTTGTTAAATATGCAAAAAAAAAAAGAATGAACAAAATTACATCGAATCTTGGAAGAGCTTTCTTTTGCAAGCTTTATCATGCTTCAACAAATATTCCTATATGCAAACTAGAAAAAATTAGCAATGAGTTTAAGAGATTTCTAGGATGTTAAAGACATTATTCATTAGTCAAATAAATGAAAATTAAAAGAACTTCTATTGATAGTAATTGCATACTTTGTAGTAAAGCTTCCCAAGAATGAAAACCCATTGATGGACAAGTCCATGTTTTGAATGTTGGTGAGGCTACCAAGCTAATAGGGGATGGGCCCAGAGAGTTGATCCTCGAATAGGTGCAAGAGGGTGAGAGATGTGAGGTGTCCTATCTTCATAGAGATGCTCCATAAGAGGGAGTTAATTAAAAGGTCAATTGCAAGGAGCTTTAATTGCCTTATATTTTTTCACATTTTTTCTTTTCTCATTCTTTTCTATTTTTACACATGCAACTGGTGAGGGTTTTTTCATTATCTTTTTCTCATTATTTTGAGAAGAAAATATGTTTACAAATGAAACTTTTGAAACTCTTTTTTCTCATTATTTTATTTTATTATTTTTTAATTACTATTTAATTTTTACAATGAGAGAGTTCTTATATATATAGAGGATCGAGAGCTTGCGCAAGTTGTGATATGCCCTGATAAAGCCATGTTGAACTTTTTTTTTTACAAGTGTGTAAATAGTATTTGGAAACTTTCATGAAGAGAACTGGAGAGAGAGAAAGAGGAGAGTGTGTGTGAGTGTGTGCAAAAGAGAGAGAAAGAGAGTGACGAGAAGAGAGAAAGACTAGAATTGGAGAGAGAAAGACAGGAAAGAGAAAGAAGCCATAGAAGCTGTAAGCAAGGAGAGAGGAGAGAGGAGAAGGACAATAATTGTATTAATGTGTCAAAAGATGAGAAAAATTACATGTCCTCTCCTTTTATACCAATGTCAGTGTGACATGGCATAACATCAATATTATTTACACACTAAATTCTAATTCTTCCCAACTTCTTACAATCCATCCTGTCCCAAAGGTTTTTGCCCTAAAAAACAAACTTAAAAGACTAGAAAAGGATGGATAGAACAGAGTACTACTCTATTTTTACAGCTTTACAAATGGAAAAATGAATGAAAAATGACTGACATAGGACTAAAATGGAAAAACAAGAGTAGGCTTCAGCTATATACATGATCAGGAATGCTTCAAAAGTATATGGAACCATAAGATCTTCAACTAATAAACTCAAAATGAAGTAGACTGCTTGTTATGTAAACAGACCCTGCTGGACCAAATCTGCCATAACTTTTAGTAGAAGTGTCCAAACGAGGCGTACCATATGTCAAAACGTAGCTCTTGAAGAGTACTTTGACGGTATGTAGGTGGCTGAATTTTGAAAATTAGACACAATAAAAACTGTTCTAAAACCGCGTGCTGTCCTGACTTGGTCTGCACCAAAACTAGTTCCATAATCAATAGGCTTCAGCCACTAATGTATCCCTTAAGAAAGAAAACTCATCCAATATAGAATCAGGCCTCCAAGAAGCTTCCTTACATGGTAAACCTCTTCATTTGATCAAATATTCCATGATAGAACGATATCGAAGCTTCTTCTCACGCTGACCTATGACAGCCTCAGGGATGTACTGAATAAGACATTCTTCATCAATAGGTAGCAGCTCATCAATTGTATCAACTAGATCACCATAGAAAGGTTTGAGCTGACTAACATTGAAAACATTATGAATCTTTGTGGAAGAGGGTAGCTTTCATGAGATGCAATTGGGTAGAATCTTGAAAAATTAGATAGGATAAGGGTCTTACCAATGCAATTCAGTGACTCGGTGATTGCTAGTACGTACCCTTTTACAATATTTCAGCTTGGCTAAAAGATTTCATCCAATCAGTGGATTAGAGTGAGCAAACTCATCAATCAATAAACTTAATCAATTGGATTCAAATGTTATGCTAAAAATTTCAAATTGGAGCCTCTAATTCATTGATTAGAACTAATATGAATAGAGCAAACATTGCATTACATGAATGGATTGATTCAAGCAAGGGTTGGCTGAAATTTAATGGAGATTATTCAATTCTTTAATCTCTCAATCAAATGGATTAAGCTCAGAAAATGGATTAATGAGAGAGATTAAGAATTGAAGAACAGTACCTTTGACATAGTTGACATGGTTGATGATGACTTGATCAATCCTCATATGCTTGATAAAACCTCCGGTGGTCCAATGTTGCCAAAATAATCTTCAAGACTTGTGTGCTTGAGAAAAATCTTGCAGCTTCAAATGCTTAAGATTGAAGCATTAAACCCATTTCCCCCAAATTTTGGGTCCATGGAAGCTTTTGAGCTTCAATCTTTGACCAATTATGCTTAATCCTTGCAATTTATTGAAGAATCCTTACTGAAATGATCCCACGGGCTGAAAAGATGAAGATTCTTCAAGAAATTGTGGAGAAATGAAAGCTTGGGTTTCTCAGAAATAGGAGAAGAGGGGAATGCCACTTTTTTCATGAATTTGTGGAAGCTTCAGCATGCAAATGATCAATGACAAAGCCACCAACTACAGTATGATCAGTAGGAGGAGAATCAAGGCATGGAATCAGCCCGAAATTTGCAGCGCAATTTTTGGGGCTGTTCTCTGCAGTCCATAGCTCAATGCAGGCACAAATTGGTAATCCACTTGTTGAGGATGAAGATTAGAGAAAGATTCCAACATAAAATGCATGTGAAACCTCAAGGGTTAAAGGCAAGGAGAAGATCTATGCCGCAAACTCCATGAAAGCTTGACTAAAGCTTCAAGGAAGAGGAAAGTAAGACCTCTTTGCAAAGTAACCACAATTTAACCTCAAACTAAGCCCAATTAACTCTCATTTAGCCTTGTTACCTCCAAATTGCATGAAATTTTGATGACGACCTGCTACTTTAGCCATCCTCTGCCATATCTAACCTTGAAGATCTCCAGATCTAGTCTCCTGCTAATTGTAGATGGTATGCAACCCTCCACTAGTCATTGTCTTTGTCAAGTACTTGTCTAAAATTGATTTTTGACAGAGAAAATATGACTGAAAATAGAAGGAAAAATGGATCAAAGACCAATGCTCTGATACCACTTATCAAGAAGAGAACTGGAGAGAGAGAAAGAGGAGACAAAGAGAGTGAAAAAGAGAGAGAAAGATTGCAAGAAGAGAGAGAAAGAGAGTGACGAGGAGAGAGAAAGACAGGAAAGAGAAAGAAGCCATAGAAGCTGTAAGCAAGGAGAGAGGAGAAGGACAGTAATTGTATTAATGTGTCAAAAGATGAGAAAAATTACATGTCCTCTCTTTTTATACCAATGTTAGTGTGACATGGCATAACATCAATATTATTTACACACTAAATCCTTATTCTTCCCAGCTTCTTACAAAAATAGTTTTTGGATCATTTTAAGTGTTTTGAAAAATTTTGGTGATAGCAAATTTTTGTTTGAATTTTTCCTTACACAGGCATAAGACCTAGGTTGTCTTTGAGCTTGATTTATAATCAAACAAAGCAATGGCCAAAGTTTCTTTCATAGAGTTTGAAGAGGAGATTAAGGAGAATATTTTTTAATCTCATAGGCTCGGTCCAATTCATCACTATTTTGGAGATATGAGCCTCCAAAAATGAAAAATGATTTTGGTAGGTTTTCATGTTAGTGGCAATTTGGAAAGATGGAGTCAATTTTGGTGCATGCTTTCTCAAAAAATGTATCGTTTTCTTGGAAGAGCCTCTTTTGGAATGCATGAGGCCATTTTAGTAGAAAATTGATTGAACAATTTTCACCATCATCTTCTTCCAAAATTCAAGATTATAATTGTGATTGTGATTGTGATTGAGATTGTGAATGAGAGTGAAATTGCGATCCTTTTCATATACATGATATTAGCTCGAGGGTGATTGGGAGGTTTGAGCTCCACATCGGAGTGCATGTTCTAATTGTGCTATTGGATCCTACTCCTTTGCCTCCATCAAATTGTAATACAAATTTCTCTTTCTCTCTCTGTTTTGTGTCTCTATCAAAAATCATGTTGATTTTTATCAAATTGTGACTAGCTATGTTTCAAGTGGTATCAAAGCAGTCATGATTTATGAATATAGAAAGCTTGGAGCAAAGAATCAAGAAGAAAGAAGTACTTATTCAACATTTTCTTACTGATTTGAGAAGAGAATAGCCAAGAAGGAAGCTACAAAGACACTAGAGATCATTGTGGATCTACGAGAGGTGAAGTGAATATGACTAGCATGGGTACATGAACTGGAGAGCTGCCTCAACAACCTTAATCACAACGACAAGCAAAGAGAAGAGAAAGATCTTTTGAAGATTATGCTAGTGAATCAACTATTAAGTAGATATTCAAAAAGGTGAAACTAAATGAGTTTGATGGCACAAAGAAGATATGAGAATATTTGAAAGCATAGCTTGAAGAGCTTGAAGATTTCTTTGCAATGTGGGAATTTCCTGAAGAATCAAAAGCCAAGATTGCAATTCTACAACTGTGCAATGTGGCAAAGCTATGGTGGAACTAGGACTCGAGTTGGCCCTATCACATGGGAGGAGTTTTGTACATAACCCTATATTATGGAAAAAATATGGAATTTCATAATTTCAAACCATTTTAAGAGGATAAGTATGATACTTTTGTCAATGATTATTTAAAAAAATCTTACTGCTCTATAAGTATACTCCTAAAGCGATCAAAGATGCCCTAGAAAGCAAGTTCATTGAAGGACTGATGGATGGCATGAGGTATCAAGTCAAGGGATCAGGATGTACTGATTTTCTTGATGCTATATCAAAGGTAAAGAACCATGAAAATATACAAAAATACAACGAGATGAAGGTTGTGAATTTCTCTGGTCTATGGATTATCTCCACAAGCCATCATCCACAAAGCTCCTATTCTACTACCCCAAAGAATAAGGCAAGCCAAAATCCCAATGACAATAGAGGCTAGAATATTACATAGAGAGGGCCTATACAAGGTTCTCAAAAAGCACCAATCTAGAATTAGAATATCTCCAACAGCAACAACAATTAGAAGAAAATACAGCCTTTTCAATGGAAGCAAGATCCAGAATTCCTTGAATGAGCAAGAAGATTTGGATTGTGCTACCATTGTGAGGACCAAGGCCATTGTACTTTCAAATTTTCGAATAAGGTGTTGAATACCCTATTGCAAGTCAATAAGATTGAGATGGACATAAAATCGAGAAAGTGGATGAACAAGGTAAGTGTCCAAATTATCCCATCAAATGCAATATTTCTTTTGTTCAACATCTTAGAGCTTATGCTATCAAAATTTCTAGTAAGATTGGCAAAGTTTATTATTAATTCTAGAAGTATGCATTGCTTTGTGTCCCTCAAACTTCTTAAAAATTAAAAGCTAAAGTTTGATGAAATAATAAATTGACCTGTGAGCTTATGCTATCAAAATTTCTAGTAAGATTGGCAAACTTTATTATTAATTCTAGAAGTATGCATTGCTTTGTGTCCCTCAAACTTCTTAAAAATTAAAAGCTAAAGTTTGATGAAATAATAAATTGACCTGTGAAATTGGCTAATGGGGGAATACATTTTACAAAGGACTTGATACAAAACTTATTCTTCATGTTAAATAATGAAACACATAAGAGAGATCTTTATATACTTGACATGGGAGAAAGAGATGTGATAATTGGAATGGATTTATTAATAGAAAATCATGCCTTAATTGATTGTGAAGAGATATCTTTAATTTTTAAAGAGAAAGACAAAAATTTTCATAAAATTGAGGGAAGGGAGAGAGGTTTCAAATCCTTATTCATTTCAACCACAAAACTTCTGAGGGGAACCAGACAAGGATGTGAGACCTTCTTAATCTTTGCTAGAGAGTTAAGTCAAAGAAGGAAGAGAGGAATCTTGAATATATAAAGAAATTACTAGATGAATACAATGATGTTTTTCTTGATGATCTACTAGGTATGCCTCCTCTTAGATCAATTGGCCATGTTCTAGGGTTGGATCCAAGAATAGAACCCTACTCTAGAGTACCCTATCGGTTCAATATAGAAGAGCTAAAGGAGCTAAAACTACAACTTGATCTCTTGAAAAAGGGATTTATTAAATCTAGTATTTCTCCTTGGGGTGCTCCTGTATTGTTCCTGAAGAAGAAGGATGAGACATATAGACTCTCCATTGATTAGAGAGGTCTAAATAAGCAAACCATAAGGAACAAATATCTTCTTCCACACATTGATGATTTATCAAGCCAACTGAGTGGTGCAAATGTGTTTTCAACAATATACTTACGATCAAGTTACCACAAAATTCACATGAAGTTTAAGAATAGTCCAAAGACTACTTTTTAGAAGTCTAGATATGGTCATTACAAATTTATAGTTCTAGCCTCTTGATTAACCAATATCCCAACCACATTCATGTATTTGATAAACAACATTCTTCATTTTCATCTTGATGAGTTCATTCTTGCATTCTTGGATGATATCTTTGTATATTCTAAAAATCGTCATGAACATGAGATACATCTTAGAAAAACTATTCAAATTTTGGGAGAACATAAACTCTATGCTAAATGGAGTAGATGTGTCTTTGCAAAAGATAAGATTGTTTCTCTACTAGGAAGAGCTATTTCTAAAGAGGAAATTCGTATAGAGCCTAAGGAGGTAAAAGCTATTGTTGATTAGCCTATAACAATGTGTATGAAAGATGTGAGAAATTTTCCAGGATTAGCTCAATATGAGAGAACCCATATTTGAGACTTTTCTAAGATAGCGAGTCCTTTGAGACTGAATTGACTAAGAAGACTAAAGCTTTTGTTTGGACACATGCATGTTAGGTAGCATTTGAAACATAAAAACAAAAAGTGGCTAAAAGTTGTACTTAAAATTTTCCTAAGATGGGGAAACTTTTTGTATTATATTATGATGCTAGTGGAGAGAAATCGGCATATGTGTTGAAACAAGACGGGAGGAGTGTAGTCGCTTATGAATCTCAAAAGTTAAGAAGGCATGAGTTGAACTGTCCTGTACATGACTTAGAATTAGTTGTCTTAGTTCATGCTCTAAAACATTGCAAACATTTATTATTTGGTGTGAAATTTGAGTTAAGAACTCATCATCTAAGTCTAAAATACATTCTCACTTAGCCTTTATTAAATAGTCAACAAAAGAGATGTTTGCAATTGCTATGTTAATATAACTTTTATATCAAACATGTATTTGAAAAGGAAAATAAAGTTGATGATGCTTTAAGCCATAGATCTATGTGTAATATATATATTATGCAAAATAACTTGATTGATGATGTGCGACTTGAAGTGCAAGATGATTCCATGTATTCTAAAAACTTATTGTTCTTAAATAAAAGCTTGGGAGAAATATATGGTGGAAAAGTTCATATGCTTAAGGAAAATCTTTATTATTTGAATCATTTGTATTCCTACTACTTCAAAATTCAAGAAATAAATTCTTAAGAAATGCCATAATTTTTCTTTCTCTGCTCATTTTCAATTTTCAATTACTTAAAATAAAGTCAAGAACTCATTCTTTTTGCCAGGAATGAAGAAGGACATTAGAATATATATGAGAAAATGTTTAGAGTGTCAATAAGTAAAAATTAAACATAAATGTATGCTTAGTGAAATGTAACCATTGGATATACCTAACTAAAATTGAGAATCCATATCTATGGATTTTATCACTAAGTTTCCTGTTGCTAGGGGAGGATATGATACTATCTTTGTGGTAGTGGCCCAAAAATGGCCCATTTCTTTCTAATGAAAAAGATTGAGACTACTTTAAAAGTAGCCAATTTTTTTGTGGAAGAAATTTTATTGTTTGCATGGTATGCCCAAGAGTATTATTTCTCATAGAGATTCTAAATTTACATCTAACTTTTGGCAAGCCACAATTAAGGCCATTGGAACCAAACTAAGGATGCGTGCTGCATTTCATCTACTATAATTGATGGAGAGACAGAGAGTGAACTAGGTTTTAGAGGACATTCCTAGGATGTATGTGAATTGAAAAGAAAACAATTGGACAAAATATTTGGCATTAATTGAATTTGCGTATAACAGTTGATGACATGTATCAATTACAATGACTCCGTTTGAAGCAATGCATGGTTTTACTTATGTGATTCTTGTTTTTTTTTTTAATGCTTCAAATAGAGTGGAGATTTTCAAATAAATGCTTGAAAAAATGGATGATGGATTAAAAAGAATGAAGAAATATATTAAAGAGATACGACAAAGGCAACAAAAATATAATGACAAGAACAAGAGGACATTAGACTTTAATGAAAGTGGTATGGTTTTCTGGAGAGTTAAGCCTCATTTGTAATATTTCCACGCAATAAAAGTTAGTTGGTTAGTTCGAAAGTTAGTTAGTCAAATAATAAGTTAGTAAGATTACTAACTAAAGACTAACTAAGGTAAAACTAACTAACATTAATAACTAATAATTTTTATTTAATTAAAAATATTTTATTTAGAAAAATTGAGAGTCGTAAATCTGATATTTTTCTCAGATTAACAAGGACCATAGCCACCCTTCATGTAAGTTACAACGTGAACCAGAATTATGAGTTATATTAATCACTAGTATTAATGTGTATAGTTTGGATGGTCCAAAAATATTAGATTTTGGGCAAAACTAGTATATTTTAGATATGATCCTAAAAAGATATGGAGATTTTTGGAATTGGATGTCATTTAAAAGAAAAGACAAGTGATGTTTTAGTTAGTTTTGGAGATTTTATAAAAAGAAAAATAAAGAAAAGTGACTGGCGAAATCACGTGTGCCGGCTGCGATCGCAGTCTACAGACAGAAAACAACACTTCGAACAAAGAAAAGAAGAAGAAGTTAACTAAGAGCTTGCTTAGCAATTGTCTTGGAGTTTTACCCCCCTTTCGGAGCCAATGGAACCATCAGATTTATGATCTGAGCATCAAATCACTGATTTTTCCAAGATTTCCCTCCACAAAGAGCTCCTCTTCTCAACCACAAGCCTCTTCTCTAATTCACTATAAATATGAGGCATGGGGAGGCACAAGGGAGCATCAAGAGACCCCGAGAGGTTGTGAGAGAGAGGTAGAGAGAAGGATACCCCTCCAAGAGATTGTGAGAGAGAGCTTGAGAGAGAGATAGAGAGAGAGAAGAGTTACCCTGAGAGGCTGCACAATTCCCTCTATCTTGATCCTCAACTTAGCCATCTTCTCCTACACTCTCCCATCTCGAATCTATTCCACCTTCTTAATCTCTTGAGTCTACTTGCGGACGATGGCCCCCAAGCGAAGAATGTCATGTGTGGATGGCAATCCCATAACCAACAACGAAGCTTCAGACGAAGGCATCACCATCAATCCAAATGCGGTACCGATCATAAGTAATGTATTTTTAAATTGATAGATGCTTGTTTTGATTCTCGTATGAGATACATTAGGCCCCATACTATGATGCACGAGTATTTGCCATCGAAAACGATAAATTTCATCTCACATACTCGAAAGATGGAGTTTGTGAAGTGCATATATCAAGGGAAGCTAATTGCACCTAGTTGCATATGGCTTATTTACTGGTAGAGCAATTACAAGGAAGAATTAGTCAAGGGTTATGAATGATATAGTCGTCAAAAGAACGACATTAAAAGATTGTGCATACAAGTGCTAGGTTAAAGCATAGTCATGGGTTATAAATAGCATAATTGCTAAGAGAATATGACATTAAGAATCATGAATAGAGAGTACTAATTTAAAGTTTAGATACTTCAAAAGTACTTAGCCTAAGAGCCCAAATATTAAGAAGAACTAGATTCTAGCTCAAGGCAAGGCCTGTTGGAGTCTAGTTACTTGATATCATCTCGCCCTTATCTTATCGAGTATTTACACGTTATGCCTATAACATGTTGATATATGAGGATAATTTCATATTTGCCTCATGACTTGACTAAGAGCTAGTACAAGAAATTAATCATAAGCATTAAAACTAAGATGTCTTGAGATTCGTTGGATAACGACGACTTTTGCCAATCCAAATTCAGGGTTGGGTTATTGATCAAGGTAAGTGACCTATAGAACTTACATCATGAATAGTGTTTGAATCTTTAACATATTCCCTAACTAAAGGAAGGAAGTGTTCAGAAACATTTTGCATAGTATTGCTCTTAGATCCCAAGGGGAAGAGCAAATATGCGATGAAAATGTTATATCGTCTATCCTTGCATTGTTTGGAAAGAATGCAATTGGTTTTGTTAGTTGATCGAATAACATCCTAAATGCTTTTACATTCAACTGGTTGTTAGTTGTTGTTTGGATGATTGTTATAAGTGCTTGTGATTTATGGTAAATGCATGGCAAGGGTCTGTGATGACAACTTGTCATGGGGATAAAGGAATGTTTTCCTAGAAAATGATATTAGGGCTGAATGCCTTGTTTGTGCTTGATTCTTAAAGGATTTAATTAAGGAAAGATATTTTGCACGGGTGGATCACCTCCATGATCGAACCACGGATTAACCCAAAGAGGGCACTGCTCGATTCATGGGCTGAAGGTCGAGTGGTAAAAAGGCCAACCATGAGAATGATGTTTCGCTCCTAGATAGCTTGGGGGTTAGTTGGAGCTCTAGACACCCCTTGCTAGGTCTAAATTGAGTTGAAGACCTCCGTGGCCCCCAGCTTCTGGGCATGTTGGGAGATCCTATTCTAGATAAAGGATTGGATTTATGGTACCATGTGAATTAGACCAGTTACTTCTGCAGGGCAGAAGAGATACTTCTATTGGATAGAAGGGATACATAATTTCTCCTGTATGGACAGGAGACAAAGATTAACTTGAAGATAAGTTAAGGAACTTGTTTGAACTTGTTTGTCAACGGATTGCTTGCTGTGTTTTCGTGTACGTGCTATAAGTTGTGAGAACTAACCCATGTTCCCTAAAAGGCTTAATTAATGAAGCTGACTTTAAATATCACACATAAATATGGTATGACCTAATTAGAAAACTAAAGCTATTAAGGGAACCGGGTGGGCAGAACCCCCGATAGGTATGTCCTACAACAGGGTGGTCCCGGAGAACTGGGAGGCTTCTCACAAGATTTTACTATCATTCGACCTTTAGAAATTGTTAGGATAGAACCCCAATTCATGCCGTTTTAGGGGACCGGAATGGGACTATGCCCTATGAGCAGAGAGGTTAAGCGGTACATCCCTCTCGTTTCCCATTCTCTTTGAACCAAGTGTGGCATGGGTCTGCTTTGGCTTGGGTATCTCTGCGTAAAGTAGGATGTCCAAGATCCGACGCTAGAGTGGTGTTAGAAGACCTTGGCCACTAAAAGTCCAAATTTCGGGTTGATCCTAGTGGGTTCGACCGTGAACATTCCGTTTTGCGAGGCGGATTCAGAAAACCCTAGGCGACAAGACTCGGAACATTCCTTGGGAGTGCCGAGAAGCAATGCTTAGATTCGTTTCTCGATAGACTGCTAAAAGAGTGCCTGGAAAGCCGATGGGCGGGCACCCTACATCATTAGACTAACTTGCTTCTTGGTAAGGATAGAAGATTATCTCCACATTTTGTAGGACCATTCAAAATTCTAAGGAAGATTGGCTCACTTGTGTATGAACTTGAATTGCCATCTCATGCTAGGGTTCATCCTATTTTTTGTGTATGTTTATTGAAAGAGTATATTGCTAACTTTGATCATGTTTTTCAAGACAAGTCTAGATTACAAGAAAATACAACACAAAAGGTAGAACCAAAGTTAGTATTAGATCGCAAAGCTAGACATGTTAGAGGTAGAGATATTGTAGAGGTGTTGGTAAAGTCGGATACATATCCTATAGATGCTGCAACTTGGGCTCATCTAGATAGTTTTCAAAAAAAATATCCTTCTTTCCAACTCTAAAGATAGAGCATTTAGAAGAACGGAGAATGTGATATGCCCTAATAAAGTGATTTTGGACCTTCTTCTAACAAGTGTATAAATAGTGTTTGGAAATGGTCTTTAGGTCATTTTAAGTTTAACAAATTTTGGTGATGGTAAATTTTTAGTCGAATTTTTTCTAGCACATAGGCATAGGGCATTGAGGAGATCGAGGACATGTCCTATGCCTATGTGCTAGAAAAATTTGTGACATGAACTTTGGCCAAATATTCTCCTCGATCTCCTCTTCAAACATAGCAAAATTTGAAGAGGAGATCAAAGACAAAGCAAAATTTGTGACATGAACTTTGTGACATGACCAAAATTTGAAGAGGAGAGCAAAGTTCATGTCACAAAGTTTGAAGAGGAGATCGAGGAGAATATTTTGTCGTCTCACAATCTTGGTCCAATTCCTCGCCGATTTAGAGATATGAGACTCTGAAAATGAAAAAAAAAATCAACAGTTCAAAAAAATCATGTATCGTGCTATTTGTGCTTTTCCATTTTTGGTAGATTCTCATGGGATTGCAAATTTTGGAAGATCGTATCAATTTTGGTTCGTGCTTTCTCAAAAAATGCATTTTTCTTGGAAGAGCTCCTTTTGGAACACATGAGGCTATTTTGGCAAAAAGGTGATCGAACACTGGTCTTCATCTTCTTCCAAAATCTAAGATTGGGATTGTGATCCTAATTGTGATTGTAAATGAGAGTGAGATTGTGATCATTTTCATGTAGATGATATTAGCTTAGGGGTGGTCAGGAGGTTCGAGCTCCACATCGAAGTGTATGTTCTGATTGTGCTATTGATTGTTTCTCCTTTGTCTCCATCTTATATATATATAGTATCTCTATCAAAAATCATGTTAATTTTTATTAGATTGCGACTAGCTATGTTTCATAGATTGTCGAGCTTGGGTAGGATGTGAAAACAAGCAGAGATTGTGAAGGGCCAAAGTGACTAAGGTTCTCGAGTGTTTCTAGGATGTCCCCCAAGAGTTGAGTTTTCCATAGAGCTAAGCTAGTCAAGTTGATCAAGTACCCAATATGCACACGGATTGGCCCCTCCAATATGTTTTGAGTCAACCCAACACTTGCAAGCTTTTGTAGCCCCTGAGCTACATTGGAATTCCCCTATAAAGTTGTTCACATCAATACAAAGTAGACACAGCTTCTTCGAGGCTCCGAAAAGAAAAAGGAATGCCACAGGTTAGGACATTGTTGCTCGGGATGTTGCCATTCAGGGTGTTGCCATAGAGACCCAACACACAAGCTCTACCTAGTTGCCCTAGCTCAACTTATTATATCAAAGGATAGGTCCTCTAGTTCTTCCATTGCTCCCTATCTCAACTTGTCATTGCATTGTACTTCCATCGCAATCGTGTTGCCCACATAATTATCCCAAAAAATTATAACTTTACATCCTCCCTCACCTCAAATTTGAGATACCACCTCCTTTGAAATTTCAACCTATGCTTCAAGTCTTTTATAGCTAGCCTCCTCAAGGCTCTTATCTCTTCCACAATTCACCTCCATTAGACTTCTAGCAAACACTTCAGCTCTTCCACCACCCACCTCCATTAGACTTCCCACTAATGCTCTTGGTCCTCTACCCACTAATGATGTTGTGCAAGCATGCATGCGAGACACTCTATATATATATATATATAGAGAGAGAGAGAGAGGAGGAGGAGGAGGAGGAGGAGGAAAGAATATTAAAGCCCTCTAGTGAGCTACCTTACCTAGCAACAATACAAGACATAGAGAGAGAGAGATCACTAAAGTATTTGTGCACTTGCATGCCCCCACACATAGCATCCACATGCATGTAATCCCTACTACAATAACTTAGACTATCCTAAATAGCTTGATCAGGGCCAATAAAATAAATTTAAGAAGGAAATGATCTTGAAATTTTGTTTCTTGGTTTTGAGATTGTGTGTGCGTGTTATTCTTTTTACTTCACATTTGCTGATCATTCGACATCCATCAAAAGTGAACTAAATTAGCAACCAAGATTTTAGTAGACTAATAGATACAAGTGAGAGCGAGATTTTAAGCAAGAAAATAGCCAAAAACGTGTCAAAATATGTTATTTAAAAGTGGAAATGAAAGCTCATTGGAAGCGGAATATGCGAATCTGACAATTTTAACTGGCCGTGGAAGATGGGTATTCAAATTATTTCAAAAAAAGGATATTCAAAGTGGTTGCAAATTTTTCATGATTTTTCTGGGTGTCGGATTGAAGCAAGACAAGTTCTCGACAATTGGGACTTCAAGACAAATGCACATAATTTTTTGAATGTGGAATCAGGTACCAAACGCGGGAGGAACTAGAGGACAGACACTTGGATGCAGTCAAATAGTAGGCAAGATTTGAAAGGCGTGGCCCTTGGGGGCCCTTAGGTCTCAAAACTTTCAATTAAGGGGGGGAGGGGGGCCCATTTTTCTCGTGGCATGAGGCAAAGAAGAGGGCACCATCCTCACTCCATGCCGATTTGAGGAGGGGGATTTGGAGGTCAAAAACAACCCATAGATTCAATTATATAGGCTGACTTCTGCAATTTTTTATTCTCCATCACCACTCTTTGCACAAGGAATGGCTTCTATCTTTCTCTCTCCTCATGTGGGAAATAGAAAGAGAAAAACGGGATGAAGAATGCTTGTCCAACATGCACCTAATTGATGCAAGATTGAGAGGATGCTAAGGAGTGATGTCAAGCAGTGTGTGGAGATTGATGGTGGGTCTGATGGCTATCCATACATTCAATCTCCATGACCTGAAACACACAATTTAGCTGTATGTCCATTTTATGAAGAAAATTTGCTTACTTTTGACAGTTTATGGTCCAATTGAAGTGCATATGGTATAAAAATTTGTATGAACTTTATTTGACATGACTTTGAGGGCTTCAAGTGATAGTACATAGAACCCGTAGCTAAATGTGATCGTTATTAATAATTTAAAGCCTGAAATGCGGCATTTAAGCAAAAAAATAAGGGTTTTTTCCGTTTGGGTGGGAAAATCATGTTCTTGTGAGATGAAATGAAAGATAATAGTGAATCTCAGTAATCCTAATCAGGTTGAACCATAAAATTAGAAAATAAAAGTAATTATTAATAAATAAATAGAAAAAATAAAGAAAATAATTTTTATATGAAAAAATAGATTTTATTTGCCAAAAAATGATAAAATTTATAAATATGTTTGTGAATGTATGATGGGCCTAAGGCATGAGGTTTAGTCTTAGATTTGCCACTTTTCTGAAAGGTGAGAAGGATCGAAGCTTGCACTGGAGAGCTATGGCGGGAGAGCAAGAGCTACGTCTTTCTTGTAGAGAGGCTTTTCGTGAGCAAATCTACAAGATTCTGGTCTGTCAAGATCTTGACAAGGTCAACAGACTTGTCCTCAACGACTCCACATATGAAGTGATACCTCACCTCAATGTGTTTCGTCTTCGC
Source organism: Lygodium microphyllum (assembly GCF_053477565.2). NCBI lineage: Eukaryota > Viridiplantae > Streptophyta > Polypodiopsida > Schizaeales > Lygodiaceae > Lygodium > Lygodium microphyllum. The sequence continues at coordinate 2,501,875 of NC_141139.1, read as the reverse complement.
ATGGAAAACCGAATTCTTGGCTAACTGAATAGCACTCATAGAATCCAAATGCAGTGTAGGGATAGCATCAATACCAAGGTCAGCAACCAAACGACCCAACCAAATGGCCTCCTTGCAAGCCTCAATGGCTGCAACATGCTCGGCCTCTGTAGTAGAGAGGTGGAGCCCCAAGAGGAACACCAAGGAAAAGGGGATTCTACTACAAGAAAATCTATCTTGTAACATCGACAAGCTTTTATTTCATTCTTTTGATCATCAAAACAAAGAAAACAGCAAATCTTCACGCAGCATCATAGTAGATATCTCCCACGGATTTGATAGAATCAACCATAATCTTCATCTTCTTCATAGAATCCACCAATATAATAAAGAACATAGAAGAATACACCATCTTTGAATGGAAATCAATCACATAGTATTCATCTTCAATGTCTTCATAGTTTTCTCTCTCAATCTCTCATATACAGTTACAATATTTTGATAGAATTGACTATCTCTGGCTCTCTCTCTCTCTCTCTCTATCCATCAATAGTACATCATCTCCTCACTACAATACTCTCATAATAACCCTCAATAATCCTTCTTAGGTCGTGGATGCACCTCCCAAGAGGTATGTCTGATATGAAGCGTCACAAGAGCCACTACAATGTCTTTTCACAGTTCACTACTGTCACTGTCACTCAGTCTTCTCTTTAGTCTTCAGCAGCTGCTTCTTCCATTTGTTTTAGATCTTTTGAACTTAGATTCATCCTTTCCAAAAGTTAGAAAACTTTCCCAAAGTCACACATACTTTCTACAGAACACTTACAGAAGGTCTATAGAACAGTACAGTACAGTACAGTACCAGAGCAGCTACAGAATAGTTACAGAGCAGAGACAGAGGCTCTACAGAAGGTTTACAGAGGGTTATAGAAGGTCATCAAAACCTCATAACTCATACTAAAACCATTCCAAACTATCAAAAACTATTCAATAAACTTCCAAAAGATCTCAATCTTCATCAATCATCAATCCATGTTTCATACATAAAAAAATCAAAACAAATCAAAAGCTATACAGAAGGTTTACAGAACCTCAACAGAACCTATCAGAACATCACAGAGCTTCATATCTCCACTAAAAATCATCATGAAATTCTAAAACATAATCAATATCATCCAAAACACTCTCAAACACTTCCATTATGAACCATACATTACTCTAAATCCATCAAAAATCAATCATTTAGACCTCAAAAACAATAAAAATCAGTCAAAAATTTAGTCTTTTTCCACTCTCAACATATCCCCACACTTAGAAAGGAAGCATCCTTGCGACCTAAGGAAAATAAGAATATAAGTTTACTAAAGAGCTCAATTTTATCTTCCGTAGTATCTTCAATAATCTTGCCAAAACACGACCCCAACTTATCACCTGTATCTTTAGAAAAAATACTAAAGGAAAACTTTCGTTATTCATTAACTCATCTGATAATCAATTAAAAATCATAACAAATTTGTAAAGGATATAAGAGGTTCTTCTTTAGCTTTCCACCATAGGCTTTCCATCCACCATCAATAGTTTGAAAAGAGCTCTCGAACAAATTATTCAACCAACACGAACTCATCACATACAATTAACCCACAACACACACACAAACACTAACACAACCATCTGAATTACACCTCCAAAAAGAGAGATATATATATCATCAAGAATCATCCAAAATACATTGCAAAGGCATCAATGAAGATGATCTCTTTTGAAGGCTTGGTGGTTTCGAAAACGATCCATGGAGAAGGACTCATCTACAAATGTCTTTGGAGGATTTTGAAAGAACTGCAGGCAGCACATACTTTCTAACAAAACAAGGTATTTGCTAGGTAGACATAGGGCATGAAAATACAGGGCATCCAACTGGTGGGAGTCAATGTTCACATTGACATTCATACAAAGCTTTGGAATGGCCTTTTGATCATTATGGGAATGCCTACGCATGTATGCTAGATACCAAGCAAAATGAGCTGTCAATCTCACTGAAGGATCTAGAGATTGTGAATATTGGTGAGCAAAATGAAGGTAATTCTGGTATGCTTGACTGGCAGTTGTCCAATCCCCTGGAATTATTGGCCAGTTTATCTGTGGTCCTGTAAGAGAATCAGTCGAGCTCCATCCTCTTCTTCTAGAAATCTGCTGATCAAACCCTTCGTATTCACTAACCAATTGAGGGGGATGAGAAATAGAAGTGGCAGGAGATGGAAGTGGAATAAGTAAAAGAGGATGAAGAGATGGGTAGGCAAAGACATAAAAGGAGAAATAAGATAAAGGAGTGGCTGAAAATTTAAGTGAATCACTTAGGAAATGTGTTAATTGATAAACAAGAAAAGTAGAAGGTATATGGATAGATGGAGAATGGCGTGGTGGAGAAGGGGAAAGTACTCTATCTTCGATAAAAGAACAATAGGTAAATATGGGAATTTGAGGAAAACATAGGGGTTGAAAAAGAAGAGGTAAGATAGTTGCTGAATTGGTTTGATAAAGGGAAAGATAGGTATCATAGCAATGAGCCATTTTTTGATAGTACAATAGGCTAGGAACAGAGGGACATAAGATAGATCTTCTCTGATAGGTATAAAAAAAGGTTAAATCAAATGGATGGTTTTTGGAAAGGTAAGCTAAGAGATCCACCCTCAGTTGGTTAGTGCTCTGCACATAGGTAGAAGCTGTATTCTGATGTTGATTCAATACCATAGAATCAATCATTGAGTGCCATGAATTGTCAGGGCAAGTAGCCACTTTTGAAGCATGACACTGGAACATGTCATGTATTTGCAACTCCAAATAGTTGACATACAAGATAGCTTGCAAAACCACGTCCCCCACATACCAGGCCAGATCTACTTCATCTGAAATCAACATATCTCCTCATAAATACATGTAAGACAGCAACATGGTATCCGTCGTCACAGAATCTTCAAACACCATACGTACCACTTCTGTCAACAACTCAGGAGACCAAGCCCCACTCCAACCATCCTCCTCTGGAAGAGGAAGATCCATCGTTGAAAGCTTCATATAAAAGGCCAACTTTTGCAATTGATAGTGGACAAAGAAAGAATGGTCCGGAGGAACATGCTCCTGAAAGTGCTCAAATGTAGACCATAACAAATCCATCATGGACTGCAATCTTTCCACTTTATCTTGAAATAATGGACACAATGTGGCCTGTCTCTGGAGAACTGCCAAGTCCTGCTGAGAGGGAGAAGGAATCATAGGAACATTGGGGCTTGGAGGAACAGACCGTGACTGCATCAGTTGGTCTTGTAACTGCTTAATTTGGGAAGCTTGTGATTCCACTGTGTTATGAGCAGTCTGTAAGGCTGATAGTTTTGCATCTAAAAGAGTCTGAAACTCTTGAGCTTCTTTGGACATCCTCTCTTTCTCCTCTGAGACTCTAGTAACCTCTGATTGAGCTTTCTGTTAAAACTAAATCTTCAAAGAAGATATCTCTTCTCTCTGAGTCTCAATCATTTGTGTCTGTTGCTCCATCTGCTTAAACAGATCTGCAAGAGTGTCTTTAGCAAAGGCTAACTCTGAGGTTGCCTTATGCAACTGGTCTTTGGACTGCATCAGTTCTTCATAGAAAGAAGCATACAGTTGTTGAGCACAAGCTGTCATTGAAAGTTCAATCGAACTCTGGATGTCTTTACAAAGGAATGGAATGGCATCTCCCGACACTAAACTATTCAGTGAAGGGACTGATGTGTCCAAGGAACCCTCTCTATGTGCCCTGAACAAATTGTTACATGTGAGGTAGGCAGGGAGGTCACTGCCAGATGTAGCAGGAATTGTGACTGAAGGAAGAACTAAGGGAGTTTTATCTGCCACATGCTTCAAGCGCTTCCGATGAATGACCAGTGAAGGAGGGGAATCAAGATCCTCTATGTCAATAGGTTCTGACTCTTCTGGAGGTGGAGGGGGAGGTACTGGATCAAATGGAGGAGGTGGTAGCACACCCTTCTTTAGACCTGAGTATGTCAAGAAAGCATACAAGTAGGAACCATAGGTGACATTTGTGACATTTCCTCTGGTTACGTTGACAAAATGTTGGTCCATCTTTGTAAGCAAGTAAGTACTCCAATCAATAGCCACCCTTTTAACACCATCCTAAAAGCTGTGAAGAGTTCCTTAGAAACATAATGGGATGGTGTTTTGGCAGGCATAAACCTATCTTGGAGGAACTGACAGACTAACTTCCAAAGAGGATCAATGATCATGGAAAAAGATACTCCTGAAGTATTTATCACTTTCTTGACATCCAGAATCTCTTTGGTCTGCTTCTATAACAGCTTGAAAATCTCATCGTTGGAGAATAATTGTCTAGCTATAACAAAGGGCTCTTCTTTGTAGGGAAGAGACAAAGCCTTCCCTAACCCTCTAGGTGTCAACACCATCGAAGCACCATGAACCAGGCCCAACTTCTTACTGTATGATGCAAGGAACTCATCACACAGGGATGGATCATCTGGAATCAATGGGAATGAAGCAGCCATGAAAGTTGCAAGTCCTGCTTTTGCTATAGGCTCAAAAGCCAGTAGGAAGAATAATCCCTACTGATTAATGGGACATACTAGATAGGAGGAGGAGCATGAGGCACCATTCAGATGAAAAACACACACACCACAACACAGACAATCACAAAGAATGCTTGCAAAACAACCAAAGGGCTATCAAAAAGAAATCAATCCAAAGAAGGATACATACATAGACGTAGCTAACCCATTTACCATCCCAAACAACCCATATCCTAGAAAAAATTCGACATGATCTCTACACATATGCCACCGAAAACTTCATATGATGCAACAAATAGACACCCAAAACCCTGTATCAAGCAAAAAGAGAAAAAACTACAAACCGTACCCATAATCGTAGCACATAGATAAACCATAATACCATTTTAAAAAAACCTAATCAGGACCTGACCATAACCTTGACCAACAATGTCAACTAAGAGGACTTTACGCGCCCATCCCACGAAGCGTGTTTATTAAAAAAGGGGAAAAAAGTGCAGTGAGAGAAAATTATTTTAATGAAGGATTTATTTTAAGAAATTATTAACAATGGGTGACATTTTATTAGGTTATAAACCTTAATAAGAAAATGGTGATTCCTTCTTAAAATTTTAATTACAAATTATTAGGGTGAAACAGTGCTTTATCGAAACCCAGACTACGATTCCCAGTCTAGGGTCTCTAAATGCAAATTCATTAATTAGAAATTAATGGTAATGTGGAGCGCTTTTTTGCTAGCATGTGCTTTTTGTGACAACTCTGCATTTTTATTAAAAATTAAAATGCCTTTGAAGCGTACATAGCGCGTGCAAAGTCAACATTTGGTTGATTTTTATTAATAGAAATTTGGGTATTTAGCGCGAATGCGCGTGAAAATGTAGGTGAATATAGTTCATTTTAGCAATTAATTGTGGTTAAGGGATAATGAAAATACATGAAACTCAAAAATAAATACTTGGTAGGGGTGTATATGCAATGGACTGAAGGTGCACGGAGTAGTCCCAAATGCAAGGAATCCACTAAAAAAAAACAAACACCACTAACTAGAAAAAATAAAGTACCTTAGTATTTTTGTTGATTTTTGTTTTTTTGTGGTTTTTCTTTCTTTGAATTTTATGTGTGTTTGTATTTTGTATAGAGTTTGGTTTGGTTTTTTTTTTCTTTTTTTTAATAATAATAATTAAATCGAGATATAGGACGCATGAACATGTTATGAACTATAAGAGTGGGATTTCAGCAGCCCAGCAAGTGTCAACAATGTGTGTTAATTTATCCATGATTTTTCAACTAATTTTTAGCATTTAAAATAATTTTTTATAAAGTGAAGTATCAAAATTAGGGTTTTTGGCTTCAAATAATATTTTGCCATTTATGAAAATATTTTTAATTGAGAAATTAGTGGCAAAAGGGACAAGAAGATTTGTGAAATTTTTTGGAATTTTTCTAGATTTATTTCTAAATTTTTACTAATAATTAAAATTTACTCATTTTGCATGTAATTTTTGAAGTAATTTTTAGATTTTAAATTTTTTGCAATTTATTTTCTTAAATTTACACTTTAAAAATATTCGAGATAATTTCAAAAATATTGGTAAACTTTTTTTAAAAAAAATTGTAAATTTTTTAAATTTTAAATAAATTTTTAAATTTTTTATGGATTTTATGTTTTTTTATGTATTTTTATGTATTTTGCGGGTTGGAAAATAAAAGGCGGTACCCGAGCCACGTGTGAACAGCGGAGGATGACTGTGTGTGAATGGCTGACTACAATACTCCACCGCACGGACAAGTCAGAATTGCGTCCTCGTGCGTGAACGTTCGCTAGCACATCCGTACACAGCGGGAAAACAACGGAGGAGAAAGGGCAAGAACAAGGGCTGACTGAGTAGGTTAAGTTAATGAAGTTAGCTTAGTCTGAGAAAGTCAAGTAAGTTAGTTTAGTATGGTAAATCAATTAGGTTAAGTTAATGAAGTTAGCTTAGTCTGAGAAAGTCAAGTAAGTTAGTTTAGTATGGTAAATTAATTAGGTTAGTTAGGTGAGTTTAGTGTGGTAAGTTAGGTTAGTGTAAGTAATGTTAGTCTGTTTAATTTGGTTAAGTCATGTTAGTGAGGGTAGTCTGTTAAGTAATGTTAGGTAAGCTAAGCTGTGGTTAGTATGTTAGGTTAGTCTAACTAGGGTTAGTTTAATCTAACTAAGGTTAGTTTAAGTAACTATGGGGAAGTTAGTCTAACTATGGGTAGATTAGGCTAACTATGGTTAGTGTAATCTAACTAGAGGTGAGTTAGGTTAACTATGGGTTAGGTAGATCTAACTAGGGGTTAGTTGTCTAACTAGACTAAAGTTAATCTAACTAGGGTTAGATTATATTAACTGTGGTTAGGTAAACTAACAATGGTTAGGTAAACTAACTGTGGTTAGGTAAAATTTCTAAGGTAAGGTTAATTTACTAAGGTTAGGTGAACTAACTAAGGTAAAGTTAGAGTCACTAACCAGGGGTGGGGGAGGAGGAGGAGGAGGAGGAGGAAGAAGAAGAAGAAGAAGAAGGTGGGGGGGGGGGGGGGAGGGGGGGGTGTAAGGGGCTTTGTAGCTATACCATGCCGTTGCTACCGATTGCACCTATATAGGGAGTAGTAGTGACTCAAAGCCCTGCCTTGTTTCCACTCTACGTGTGATTCTCTATGCCCAGTGGTGGTGAACCCTCTTATGTGCGGCGTCACGAGGGTATAGTCCTGGGATGTGTCTATGTTGTCCCGCTTTTGGATTGAATAATACAAGAGTATACCTTGAGCTCATATCGTGTTACCTTTCTGTGCCATGTTGAGTGCATAACGAGTGCAGGTTTATCACACTTGGTATTAGAGCAACTCTTGCTCGGAGTGAAGGAGTGCTCACGGAAGCAGGAGGAAAGATCCAGTGCCCCGAAGAGATCGAAGTCGTAACGACCCACAGCGCGACGCCCCCACGTCGTGTCGCCCCACGTCGCGTTGCCCCCCGATGCGTCGCCCCGGCGTGACGCCCCAACCTCGACATCCCACCGTCTGAAGACGTGACGCGGCTTCCCCGCGGCACGACCCACACCACCACAGGCGAAACGCGGCTTCCCCACGTCGACACCACCACCAATCACATGGAGGAAGAAAGGGAGACCATCACCCTCCCGACATTGGAGGAGAGGAAGAAGAGTAGGGGACAAGAATGGAGAGTGGCCCAAGAGGAGAAGGTGGCCGGACTAGAAAGACAATTAGATGGTATGTCCGGCATGCTAGAATCAATATGGAGGAACATGCAGATGAAAGAGGAAGAGGAAGAAAGGATGAAAAAACTAGAAGTAGAGCAGGGCTATAGAGAATGGGTGAGTTAACAACAAGAAGAGGAGAGGAGACACCGAATGCAAGAGGAGATGGATAGAACGGGTAGAGAGGAGTCATCTAGGAGGGCGCAAGATACAAGGAAGGAGAAGGAGAAAGTAGTAGAATTAGGAAGCAAAAAGAAAGACAAGAAGAAGGAGAAGAAACACCATCGCAAAGAAGAGGAAGATAGCAATAGTTCAGAAGATGATTATGGAAAATTCAAGATGCCCCAACCCGCCAAGTACAAGGGAGAGAGAGATGGGTTGGTTCTGAAGAAATGGATCGCAGAGGTGGATAGGTACTTAAAATATTCAAGAATCACCGAAGACAGGAAGGCAGAAGTGGCAGCCATTTACTTGGAGGAGGATGCTGCCACTTGGTACCTGTTAGAACAGGAGCAGGGCCACACAATCTGTTCGTGGGAAGAACTCCAGGAAGAACTGAAGGACTACTTTATTCCAAAGCTGGAGAAATTCAAAGTGAGAGATGAATGGAGGAACCTCAAGCAAGCACAGGGAAAGATGAAAGAATATGTCAGCAAATATAGGCAAATCATGCAACAACTACCAAACATGGATACCGACACTAAGCTACATGGATTTTTGTTTGGAATGCAAGAATGGGCTAGAAGAGATGTGGAGAGACAGGAGCCAACAAGCTTAGCAGAAGCCGTGAGAATGGCCGAACGACTGGTGGACCTGGAAGGCAGAAGAACAGCACAAGGGAATCAAAACAGGTTCAACAACAACTTCAACAACACCTTCAATAACAGCAACTCTTGGAACCAAAGGCCCAATGCTCATAGAGGGGCATTCACAGATACAAGGAGTCAAAACACCACTAACACCACGGCCGTATCCCAAACCGCATTAGTACCAAGAGGAGCAGCAGGGAGATGGGGAAACAATCACTACAGGCCAACCCCTAGCACATCATATGGGCCCGCAGGATCAAACACATCATGGTGGAGACCCCCAGGCCCTTCCACCGACATCAGATGCTTCAAATGCGGGGGTCCACACTACCAAAACAGATGCCCAATAGAAGACACAGCTTCATCGAGTGGATCAAGGGTGAATGCAGCTTGTGCATATGGAGGAGAAGAACCACAACCACCGTGTATCCAGGAAATTCCAAATGGGAGTGAAGAGAGCATGGACCACCCAAGGGTAGGGTCAGTTAGTGCCCGACCCCAATGCATGGCAGCCAGAGTAGCAGCAGTCCACCATCTATACATCAAAGGTCGAGTGGGCGAAGGAAACCAACCTATCATGGTGGACACAGGAGCAACCCACAACTTCATGACACCACAATGTGCAGCAAAGCATGGATTGAAACTATCCAAAGCCCCAGAAGGACTAACAGTGACATTCGCACAAGGAGAAGCCAAGGAGGTGAAACAGGTCTTTGCAGTCCAAGTAGCAGCCGACAAGTGGAAGGCGAAACCCAACTTCTTAGTAATCCCCATGGATGATTTTGAAGTGATACTGGGATTGGAATTCTATGACAAGTATGTCATTGCAATGTTTGGTAAAGGTGTAAATGAAATGATGTTAGATATGCAAGGAGAAGGTGTCAGAGTACCATGTGAAAGAATGCAACTACCTGGCAGGACCCCAATGAAAGTGCAGATGAAGGAAAATAAACCAGGAGTAGCTTGCCAAACAATGAAGCAAACTACAATCCAACCAAAGGGCTAGACCCAAAGTGTACCGGTCCAGGGGACCGTTATCAGGCCACGCATCATGACTTGCAATGCAAAACAAGTCGAAAAATCAGTCAAACAAGGAGATATGGTCTATCTATGCATGATCCGACCGATTGAAGAAGAAGAAAGTGGCAAGAAACCCAGACAACAGAACAAGAAAACAGAAGTGGCAGAAATACTGGAAGAGTTCAAAGATGTGATGCCAGCAGAGTTGCCCAAGGGTCTATCACCCAGGCGAGATGTAGATCACAAAATTGAGCTAATCCCCGGGTCGGCCCCACTAGCCCGAGCTCCCTATCACATGAATTACACCAAACTAATGGAACTGAAGAAGCAACTGCATGAGTTAGAAGAACAAGGATTCATCCGCCCTAGCAAATCCCCCTTTGGTGCCCCAGTGTTATTTGTAAAGAAGAAGGATGGGGGACTCAAACTCTATGTAGATTATAGGGCCCTTAACAAAATCACCATCAAAAACAAATACCCCATGCCCCTAGTGGAGGATCTCTTAGATAGGTTACACGGGGCCAAGTACTTTAGCCGAATTGACCTTAGATCCGGATACCACCAAATCCGCATAGCAGAAGAAGATATCCCCAAAACAGCATTCCGTACCCTAGTACTAGGATTCGGCCTAAGCAATGGGCTAGGCACATTTTGTGGCCTTATGGATGGAGTCTTTAGACCGGAGATAGATATCTTTGTCATTATCTACATAGATGACCTCCTAGTATACAACAAAACATTAGAAGAACATAAGCAACACCTACACCGAGTTTTTGAGAAACTGCGGCAGCACCAGCTATATGCCAAGCCCGAAAAATGTGAGTTTGCAGTAAAAGAGTTGGAGTTCTTAGGCTTTATGGTAGGAGCAGATGGAATCAAAGTGGATCCTAAGAAGGTCGAAGCCGTCCAAAGATGGCATGTACTCAAGAATGTAAGAGAAGTGCGGGAGTTCCTCGGCTTCACAGTGTTTTGCAGAAGATTTATAAAAGATTACAGCCTCATCACTGCCCCCCTCTCCCACCTCACCAAGGAAGATCACCCTTTTACTTGGGGGAATGTGCAACAGGAAGATTTTGAGCAGATGAAGAAGTGCATGAGCCAAACCCCTGTCCTAAAGATGCCCAACTTTACCAAACCCTTTGAAATTTCCACAAATGCATCCGACTACGGCATAGGAGGTGTCCTGGTACAGGAGGGCCACCCCATTTCTTATGAGTCAAAGAAGTTTACTGGTGCTGAAACAAGGTGGAGCACGCATGAGAAGGAAATGTTGGCAGTCATACACTGCCTTAGAAAATGGAAGCATTATGTTCAAGACAAGCATACAGTCGTCTTCACCGACAACATCTCCCTCAAATACTTCCAATCTCAGCCCAAGTTATCGGCAAAGCAAGCCCGCTGGCTAGACTTCCTAGCCGAATTCGACCTGGAGATTAAACACAAACCCGGCTCCACGAACAAGATAGCAGATGCATTGAGCCGGAAAGCAGACCTAAAAGCTGTCAGTGTTGTCAGCAGCAACTTCATAGAACTCGTCAAAGAGGCCCTAGAGCAAGACCAAGAAATGCACAAAATAATCCAAGATGTGGAAGCAGAGAAGACCCCACACGGAATGTATACCTTAGAGGAAGGTATCCTCTTTCTAGGCAAGAGATTGTATATCCCCAACAATGTGGAATTGAAGAAACTCATACTGCATGAAATACATGATGGCAAGATTGGAGGCCACAAAGGGCAAAGCAAAACCTTGGAGGCCCTCAGGAAGCAGTTCTTCTGGCCAAACATGAAGGAAGAAGTAATAGACTACATCAAAACTTGCCCCACTTGCCAAATGGTCAAAGCACCACGATCAAGACCAACAGGTCTACTATAGCCATTACTAGTACCCAGCCGCCCGTGGGACGTCATCAGCATGGACTTCATTGTGGAACTACCTAAGTCCCATGGGTACACAATCATCTTTGTAGTGGTGGACTATTTTTCCAAACAAGCCCACTTCATCCCAGCCAAACCACCACTAAACACCAAGGAGGTAGCACGCCTCTTCGTCACACATGTATTCAAGCTTCATGGCTTACCGCTGGCTATTATATTAGATAGAGATGGCAGATTCATGAGCAACATGTGGAAGGAACTCTTCAAGACTCTGGAAACACAATTGAGATTCTCGTCATCCTTCCACCCAGAGACAGATGGACAGACAGAATGAGTCAACCAAGGCATCGAAGATTATCTCCGAAGCTATGCCCGAGTAGACCAGAAAGATTGGGCATTGTACCTTGATGTTTTGGAATTCCACTATAATAGCTCCATACACTCGGCAACCGGGTATACTCCCTTCGAGTTAGCAACAGGAAAAGAAGTCATAATACCATTGGCCTTAGCATCCGGAGCGGCCAAAGCAGAAGATCAAGATGCAGAAGAATTTTTGAAGAAGTGGAGAGACCGCAATGCAGCAGCAAAACAAAGCCTCGAGCAGAGCAAGATCACCATGACAGAGCAAGCAAACAAAAAGAGAAATGCTGTACTATTTGCCAAAGGAGACATGGTCCTAGTGAGCTCTAAGAATATGTCACTTCCCAAAAACATGACCCCCAAATTCAATCACCATTACTATGGACCCTACCGAATCACTCAAGTGCTGAACGAAGTCACCTACAAGCTGGACCTGCCAGATAGTGTTTGTGTTCATAACGCATTTCATGCTCATCTTCTGCGCAGGTTCTATCCCGACAACCAATGGGGACGGCGCGTACCAATGCTCCATTCCAACGGTCCCTTCGAAGTACAAGCCTTCCTCCGACGCCGGGAACAAAGAGGCTTCCCCGAATACCTCACCAAGTGGCGCGGGCATCCACTCAAGGAGGCCACTTGGATCTCAGAAGCGGAGGCCCGCGAACGCGGAAAGGATGCCTTCACCCTTTGGCTCGAGGAGAACCCCCCAGCTCCTTCCAACGACCCTTGAGCCTTCCCAGTACTTCAACAATAATGCGGTTCTCAAGCATAGACCCAAACGTGCCCCACTCCTCAAATGTAATCGAGTCGAGGGTGGACCCGCATGGTAGCAACCATCCAAAAAACAACCCCAGTAAATAAAAAGCTCCAATGTCCTAGTGCGGCAGACACTGGCCAGCCTGATAGCATAGACTGTGTTAAGACCCCCGGTCCTCTAGACCGGCAGACACTGACCAGCTTGATAGAAAAAGCTGCGTTAAGACCTCGGATGAGTCAAATAACAAACGCTACCCTTAGATTGCTGAGGTCAGCAATCCAGTAAGCGGGGGTGAGTGTAAGGGGCTTTGTAGCTATACCATGCCGTTGCTACCGATTGCACCTATATAGGGAGTAGTAGTGACTCAAAGCCCTGCCTTGTTTCCACTCTACGTGTGACTCCCTATACCCAGTGGTGAACCCTCTTATGTGCGGCGTCACGAGGGTGTAGTCCTGGGATGTGTCTATGTTGTCCCGCTTTTGGATTGAATAATACAAGAGTATACCTTGAGCTCATATCGTGTTACCTTTCTGTGCCGTGTTGAGTGCGTAACGAGTGCAGGTTTGCAGGTTTATCACCGGGGGAGGGGGGGAGAGGGAGGAGGAGGAGAAGAAAGAAGAAGAGGAGGAGGAAGCAAAAGTGGCAGGCGCCTACGGAGGAGTTGGCGGCCATGTCAGCGAGATGGAGGAGGGAGAGGCGGGCCAAGGGTGGGCGATGGCGGCCACGGCGAGCGGCAGCGTCCTCAACGGCGATAGGCAGCGTCCACAGCAACGACAAGATCGAAGGGAGGAGAGAGGAGGAGGTGGTGAGGGAGAAGAAGACGGGGGAGAAGGAAGAGGAGAAGAGGGGGAGGACCTGGAGGCGGCGTGCACAGGCGAAGGGAAGAAGAGGGAAAGAATGGAGGAGAAGGAAGAAGAAGAGGCGCGCGAGAGCAGGTATAAACAGTTTTTTTTTTAAATGTGTAATTTTTAATTTTTAATTTTTAAATGTAAGTGCTCTTTTTTATAATTATTATTTTTTAATCATTTAAGGGTTTGTAATGGGGTTTTTGTTTTTGTTATTATATTATTTTTTATTTCTTTTTTTTCAATGTTTTGTTTGTTTTGTTTTTTTGCTTGGATGTGTTTGTTTCGTTTGCTGTTTGTTTTTTTCGTGGAGTTGTTTGTTAATTGTGTTTATTGTTTTTTTTTTCTTCTTCGTCTCTTTTTTTTAAATATTATTTTGTTATTAATTAAATTTTATGTAGTTGGTGTGTTGTGTGGTTTATTTGTTTATGTGTTTTTTTAAAATGTTTTTAAATAAAAAGAAATTAAATGTGGGTGTGCAAAAGAATGCACCCTCGTCCCGCGCGCATGCGCGGGGCGGGAGTAAAAAAATCTGCAATGATGGGATCAACCGGGGTAAGGACAGCGATGCGCGAGCCACAGATGTCACGGGGGCGTCCCGAGGCGCGTTCACACGCAACATGAGAAACGTGGTCACATGGTAAAAAGGAATACAAATTAATAAAATTCAAACCATACGTTGATTCAAAAATCTGTAAAAAGGAAAAATGTGCTGGGAGACAAGGGAAAAATGATGGAAACACGAAAATCACACCCAAAAACACTCTGAAAAATTAATAACTAAAAATTTGATAGTCAGAAGAGAGTGGAGGAAAAAGGAAAAAGTGGGGGAAAGGCTGGCAGGACACGGCTGTCAAATTAAACTGGAGTTTCGGTGAAAAGAGGGCAGGTTCACATGGAAAAATGTGAAAAATAAGCACAAAAATGACCCAAAAACTTGCAAAAATTAATAACGGATGAACCGTGCATCAAAACGATACAGACTAAAAAGGAAAAATGTCGGGGGAAGGGATTCACAAGGCTAGCACATCATATCAGAGTTCCGAAGTAACAAAGATGCGTTCACATGGAAAACCGTCCAAGTTACGAGAATTGCTTCAAAATTTAATAACTCAAGAAGTGCCTGTCGAAACATGGGTTGGTAAAAAGGAAAACTAGGCACTTCAAAGGGATGAACATGACTGTAAGGTTGGATTGAGATTTTGGTGAATGTAGGATACGTTCGCACAGAAAAATCACAAAACAAGGGATAAGGGCAAACGATCAAGGAACAACCCCAGGGACAGGGTTAAATAGAACGAAGGAGTGGGGAAGGGAACCCATCAAGGTAAAATGAAGTCATGGCATAGATACATGATCATCGCAGAGTATATACATGGGGGTATGCAACATAGATGCGCAGGGACGCATCCCCACACTTAGAACCTTAGCAGGAAGGGTAAACCAAACATCAAACACCTAGTACCACACATCAGACTAACCACAAATGTCTCCACACTTAAGACATGACCGGTACTGAGAAACAGAAGGTGTAGGATTAGAAAAACTTGGCCCATATTGCCGAGGAGGAATGTCCACTATCGAGATTGTCTCTTGTATCGTTGTTAGCTGGAGGTAACAAGGTGTCTTCACAGCACACGTCCAACATCCTTCGTGGCAGGGACCAAGCGGCAGTACCCAGGGAGATAGCTGGTTGAAGGAATCATAGGAAATTTGTCGATGACGAGGAATATTGCACTCAACTCACGATCACTCAAATGGAATGAAAGAACAGTCACTCGCCCCACGACTAACATCACTCGATGAAATATTGAGGTTTAGGAATCGATAAGGGAATGGTGCAGAAAAAGTATGCTAGGGTGCACAATTGATGGTGCATCAATGCGTCCCGCCCATTTGGCATAGGTACAAGGAGGAAGGCCAGGGAGCCCTGTAGTGCAGTGTACAGAACCAAGTGACGTGTCCTGTGCTGATGATAGAGATCCAGCCCGTGGGTGTATAGGGGAATAGAAATATACCTGACTCCAATTGTCGCAATGTCCCTCAATCCTCACCTCTCAATAATTGATTGAAGAAACGCCAGTCGCACTCAGCCCACTCTCTGTCTCACCCTCCGTTGATCGATACAGAGGGCAGCCCATTCCTAAAACCCATTGATGTAATCCTCACTGTCACTTGTGCAGAGGTTGTATACCTTGTGCGCATTTAATGGTGCAACTGTGCATTCCACCCTGTGCCAGCATACAGTGCAAGAAGAAAGGCCAGGGAGCCTTATGGTGTAGTGCACAGGAACAGATCGTGCATTGTGCATTGAAAGGCCCATCCCGTGTGTGCAACACTCCGTTCACACATCTCACCTCTCATTTGATTTGAAGGGAAAGACTGGTCACTCAGCTCACCCTCTGTCTCACTCTCTGATAGATACAGAGGGCAGCCCATATACACATCCCCGTCCTGTTAAGATGAAAGCTCACATCACTCAAGGGGTTGGTGATGAAGATCATGTCGGCTGTTGTTGTCATCAGGATCTTGAAGATGAGGCGTACCCAAGGAGGCAGCCTACAAATCTTGTACTTCAATGATGTGCAAGAAAAGTCGTCTGTTAAGAAGGGCACACAGACTGATATTAAAGAAAAAGCGCACCAAGGGAGGTGGCTTCGAATTACTTGCTGAAAAGGTTCTGTTGGTGAATCAGCTCTCCTGAACTGCGAGATGTTACCACCTTTTCCACAGTCAACTTCTCGCCCAAGGGTATTGCCACCTTTTCTTGGAACGAGGCCTGTTATGACAGGGAATTTATTCATTTTCTCCCATAACAGTTTTGTTTTTGTTTTTTCTTTTTCTTTTTCTCTTTTTTTCTTTTTTTTCATTAAGAAAGAGAATGGTAGAAATACCATATGTCAGGACCAACCTCGCCACCGTTGTTGGATCAAACGAGAAGAAAACAAGATCGAGTTGAGATGTTTCTGCAAGGGGTTAGCAGAACGAGACCGCCTCATGAGGAGAATCATAAGGGCTATCAAAAGCATGAAGAGAAGGACAATGCGACGCCCAAAAGGGAAAGGGTAGGTCGACTGTGATAGTCAAGATCCCCAGGGAGGGAAATACATCTTCAGGCGATAGCCATTGATCAGGAAGGGATCATCAGAGATATCAACGGTCTGCATCTGAATAGAGCCGTTAGGATTGACAGCAAGTACCTTGTATGGACCTATCCACCGTTGTTGAAGCTTGCCAGGAAACTTGCCAAATCGCGAATCATAGGCTAGGACAAGATCACCTTCTTTGAACTCCTTGTACTTGATGAAACTGTCATGATAAGCTTTGCGTCGCGCTTGAGTGGTTTCCATGCACTGTAGGGCCATCCGTCGTATCTCATCCAAGCATTCCAAGTGCAGGAGACAGCGTTGCAGTGACTCATTATCTCCCAAGTGTTCTTGAACTGCCACTCGCAAAGAGGAAAATTCAAGCTCAACAGGGAAGACGGCCTCTATATCATACACTAGCTGGAAAGGAGTCTGTCCTGTAGCTACCTTATGGGAGGTTCTATATGCCTAGAGGACCTCTGTAAGTCAATCATCCCAGTCGCGACGATGTGCAGCAATCGTTCTTGTCAGAATTGAGCAAAAGATGTGATTGGTGACTTCAACTGGGTCTTTGGCTCTGGGGTAATAAAGAGTGGACTTACGATGCCGGATTTTATACAGCTTTGTCAACTCCTCTATGATTTTGTTAAGGAAATGAGTACTTCTGTCACTTACCAACTCGAGGGGACTACCAAAATGGGTGATAATATTCTCGTATATGAACATGGCTACGTTGTTACCATCGTCTCGCTTCAGGGCTTTAGCTTCACACCACTTTGTGACATAATCCGTACATACTAAGATGTATCTGTTCTGCTTCCATCTGGTAGGTGGATCAATGGGACCCACAAAATCAATCCTCCACTTCTCGAACAGCTTTAGGGGAAAAATGGGTTGCAATGGCATGGCACTTGTTTTGGTGGGTTTTTCCATTCCCTGACAAGCATCACATCTTTTGCAGTAGTCATATGCATCCTTGTGGAGGGTGTCAAGATTGTGGGAGAGAAGGAAGGAGTCTCACTTGTAGCTTTCTTGCTTGCACAATGGGGGAATACACACAAGGGTGGAGGCTGAAAACAATTTTCCTCTTCTTAGTTGTGGAAGCCAAAAGAACTCAAGTACAAAGAAATAGAAGAACCCTAGATATGGGTCTCAAAACCAAACTCAACTAACTAAGGTGGCATACTAACTGAGCCATGAACTAGAGTAGATAAGGATAGCTATCATGTAGCTATTATTCATGGGCGGTGTACCAACCGCATCTGCAACTGGCAAGTCGGTGACATAAATACACAACGGTCACCCTGGCGTATCACGAGTGGAGCTCGATATCTCAACACTCCCCCTCAAGCTCAATCCCAATTCCTGCACACCAAGCAGGTCTCTGAATTTGCGCAGCTTCTCTGCACCCAATGCCTTCGTGAATATGTCAGCTACCTGATCCTCTGTGCTGACATAAACTAGATCAATAAGACCTAGTAAAACCCTCTCTCGCACATAGTGATAATGCACCTCAATGTGCTTTGTTCTAGCATGATAGACTGGGTTATTTGCCAAGTGTATACTACTCATGTTGTCACAATAAATGACAACTGGCCCATCTGTAGACTGATGCATATCATAAAGTAGCTTATGCAACCAAGCTACCTCACATGCAGCCATTGCTGCACCCCTGTACTCAGCCTCTGTGCTCGACAAGGCAACTCTAGGCTGTTTCTTGGTGCTCCAAGTGACTGCAGCACTCCCAAAAGAGAACACATATCCACCGGTAGATCGTCTATCAGAAATACTACCAGCCCAATCAGCATCAGTGTATCCATGTAACTGTATCTGAACCCCAGTCTCATAAAATAGTCCATACTGCAATGTGGACTTCACATACCTGAGTATGCGTCTAGCCGCATCCAAATGTGGTTTCCTTGGAGCCTGCATAAACTGACTTACCAATCCAACAACATAGCTCAAATCTGGCCTGGTAATAGTCATATAAATCAAACTTCCTACTATGCGTCTGTACATAGTAGGGTCTTCTAGAAGCTCACCTGCATCTGTGCTCAGCTTCACATTCTGCTCCAAAGGAACTGAAATAGGCTTACAGCCTCTCATCCCATATTTGGATAGCATGTCCAATCCATACTGCCTCTGCAAGAGCTGTATCCCACTTGGTGATCTAATCACCTCAATGCCCAAGAAATAACGCAGCTCTCCCAAATCCTTCATCTCAAACTTCTGCTTCAATAGCATTTTCACATGAAGGATATCTTCATCACTGTCACCTGTCATAATCAAATCATCAACATAAATGACAAGTAGCATAATACCTTTCTCTGTTTTTCTCACATAAAGTGAGAAATCTGCCTTGGAAATCTGAAAGCCAATAGTGACAAGATACTGTCCTATCTTGTCAGACCATGCTCTAGGTGCTTGCTTCAAGCCATACAAGGCTTTCTTCAACCTGCAAACAAACTCAGGATGAACAACATGCACATAACCTGGTGGCTGCTCCATATAGACCTCTTCTTGCAAATCACCATACAAGAAGGCATTCTTTACATCCATCTGATGTAAAGACCATCCCTTTGATGCAGCCATAGAAATGACTGCTCTTATAGTTGCCATCCTTGCAACTGGACTGAATGTTTCTTCATAGTCAATGCCATATGTTTGTGCATAGCCCTTGACTACTAATCTTGCCTTGTATCTATTCACAGAACCATCTGCATTGTGCTTCACCTTATAAACCCACTTACAACCAATTGCATTCTTACCTTTAGGCAAAGGTACCAATTCCCATGTAGCATTTGCTTCCAAGGCATCCATTTCTTCATCCATGGCTTTCTCCCATTTTTCTTTTCCCATGGCTTGCTCAAAAGAAGTGGGTTCTGGTTCATGTATCACTTTGACCATATATGCATAGTGAATGGCTGTAAATCCATCATATTTCAGCCTATCCACAGGATACCTAGCTCTAGTAGACCTACGCAAAGTAGGCTCACTTCCAGGTGCCCTCAAAACATCCTTGGTCTTCCTTACTCCATGTGTAACAATAGAGGGGATACCCAACTCATCATCAATGCTCTGTTCTGAGCCACTGGATTCATCATCCACATAAGAGTGACCTGCATTCACATCAAACATGGGCTGATCAACCTTCTCTTTTCCTTTTCGTGATACCTGCATACCACTATCTGCATTGCTTTGAGAAGATTCTCCTGATCTCAATCTGCCTGTCCATGGCGAAGAATGTGAACCACTGCTAGAGGACGCTCCAGGTCCACTAATATTTTGTGATTGCTGCTGTGAATTCTGTGCAGCATTACCATTTTGTGCATCTACATCATCAATCACATTTACTGGTTTATACCAGCTACTCATCTCATCAAAAACAACATCTCTGCTCACTGTAAACTTACGAGTAGAAGGGTTATAGCATCTATACCCTTTTTGCTGCAGAGAGTAACCAATAAAGATGCACTTCTCAGCTTTTGGATCCAATTTGGATCTCAACTCATCTGGCACATGTACATAGGCAATGCAACCAAAAATTTTCAAATGAGAAATATCTGGTTTCCTACCAGTATACCTCTCCTCTGGAGTCATCCCATGTATTGCTGCAGTGGGAGTCCTGTTCATTATGTAGACTGCTGTAGCAACTGCTTCAGCCCAATAAAAATCTGGCAAGTCTTTTTCATTGAGCATGGCACGAGATACCTCTCCAATATGCATGTTTTTCCTTTCTGCAATTCCATTTTGTTGTGGGGTATAACTGCATGAATATTGCTGCTTTATGCCATGCTCCTGCAAGAACTTTGCAAACTCATTTGAGAGGTACTCTCCCCCTCCATCTGACCTTAGGCATTTAATTTGCAGACCTGGTTCTTTTTCAGCCATAGCTTTAAGGGTTTTGAAATGTCCAAAAACTTCACTTTTCTTTTTCATAAAATACACACAAACTTTTCTGCTATAGTCATCAATAAAAGTGACAAAATAATGACAGCCTCCAAGAGATGCAGCTTTAGTAGTCCACACATCAGAGTGGATTAATTCCAATGGCTTCTCACTCTCTTGAACATGTCTAGGAAATGGTTTCCTTGCCTGTTTTCCAAACTGACAGGCTTCACATACCTTATGCATTTCTGCAACCTTGAATTTTGGCAATCCTGCAACAATATTTTGGGCCTACATTGATTTAAGTTGATGTAATTAACATGACCAATGCATTTATGCCAGATATCAATATCTGCAACTACACCGGTCCCATGTGCAAACATTGCTGCACTCAATTCAGACATGTCTGCATCCAACATAAACATTCTGCCCTTCTTCTTTTCTTTTGCTATCAAGCGACCTTTATTTTTCATATCCTCAACAAAGCATCCATGAGGATTAAATCTGACCTGCAAGCCCTACTCAACCATTTGACCGACAGAAACCAGATTCTTGGTGATATTCGAGACATGAAATACATTGGACAGGTATTTATTTTTCCCATCCTGCATAGACAAGGGAATTTTTCCAATCTGCACAATAGGATGTACAGTATCATCACCAGTCTCCACAAATCTTGGTTTTTCCATTTTCCTTGCATCCTCCATCCATTCTACATGACCTGTCATGTGGTTTGATGCACCTGAGTCAACATACCATACATCATTGCTTTCTTCTGCACTTGTCACAGAATTGTTCATGTGCTGCACCATGAACAAATGCTCATTTCTGTCATCACCCTGTCTGCTAGAAGATGCATAATTCCCTTGTTGCAGTTTTCCATTCATGATGTCATTCTGCTTTTTATAGCAGTCTTTAGCCATATGACCCATTTTACCACAGTAGTAGCATTCAACATTACTATTTGCATTTTGACCTCTTTGCCATCCACCACAACCTCTTTGGCTCCCCCTGCCTCTAGAGTTACCACGTCCTCCTCCATAGGACTGGTTTTCTTGAGTTTGCTGCATATTCTGATTTCTACCATGGCCTCCTCTACCTCTTCCAGCATTTGAGTAGAAGACAGCTTCTTTTGAAGTTCCTCCTGAAGAAGATGCACCACCATTTCTCCGTTCCTCAGAAATTAGAAGAGCAATCAACTCCTCAAAATTAGGAAATCTTTCACGAACTGAAATGGATGTCCGAAACTGTGCATAATCCTTTCCTAGACCATTCAAGGTCACAGAAACTAAATCATCATCTTCCACTGGCGACCCAATGGAAGCAAGTGCATCTGCAATCTTCTTCACCTTCATGTGGTAGTCGTTGATGCTCATATTTTCTCTTTGCACATTATGCAACTCTTGCTTGAGCTGCATTTTCCTGGCTTGAGTATTTGTGCTGTACATTTTTAACAAAGTATCCCATGCCTCCTTTGGCGTACTTGCATCTTGAATATGCACAATCATAGAGTCTGAAATACTGATAGACAGCCAGTACATAACTTTCCTGGCTCTCTCATGCCATGCTTTGAATGCCTGCATTTGCTGTTGATTGGGAACATCAAGAAGAACTGGTTCTTCTTCATTTCCTGCAACAAATTCCCAATATCCTTTTCCCATAAAGAAATTCGTCATTCTAAACTTCAATGCTTGGAAGTTGTTCTTGTCAAGCTTTTCAGTTACAATCTGTGAAAGAGAATCAAACGCCATTACAGAATCCTGCAAAAAATTCTGTCACTGCAAAGAACACAGCTTCAGCCTCACAAGGGCAAATCTGCAAAACTGACGAAAGTGGTATTTAACCACACAATCACTTCCTAGTGACGATTTTGCATATACAGGAACTAAGGATGATTCTGTAACTCCCAATGTCTCTGCACACGAGCATACGATGCAATATCTGTGGTAACTTTTCACCGACTTGTAGAACAGTGGTCGCACAGCATAAAACATGGCTTTTTCCTGAGTGCGTGCAGAAAACTTCCGCCTGAGAAAACTTCCTGAGTGCGTGCAGAAAACTTCCACCTGAGAAAACCTGAGACAATGCACTCTTGCAATTTCCGGCTGTGCTACCTGCAGAGATCTGCTCCCAAAACAGAAAATGAAAGCAACACTGCTCCTCTTACCAGAACACCGCGAGCTTGGCTTGCTTTCTTGAGCTCCTTACCACGAACAAGGCTCTGATACCATGTCAAGATTGTGGGAGAGAAG
The DNA here is from genome assembly GCF_053477565.2 of Lygodium microphyllum. Lineage (NCBI taxonomy): Eukaryota > Viridiplantae > Streptophyta > Polypodiopsida > Schizaeales > Lygodiaceae > Lygodium > Lygodium microphyllum. The sequence continues at coordinate 2,479,194 of NC_141139.1, read as the reverse complement.
GAAGGAGTCTCACTTGTAGCTTTCTTGCTTGCACAATGGGGGAATACACACAAGGGTGGAGGCTGAAAACAGTTTTCCTCTTCTTAGTTGTGGAAGCCAAAAGAACTCAAGTACAAAGAAATAGAAGAACCCTAGATATGGGTCTCAAAACCAAACTCAACTAACTAAGGTGGCATACTAACTGAGCCACGAACTAGAGTAGATAAGGATAGCTATCATGTAGCTATTATTCATGGGCGGTGTACCAACCGCATCTGCAACTGACAAGTCGGTGACATAAATACACAACGGTCACCCTGGCGTATCACGAGTGGAGCTCGATATCTCAACATCGGCCACCAGTATCCTGCTAACAGAGCCTTCTTGGCTGTCGCTTCTCCTGCGAAGTGTCTACCACATGGTTCATCATGGCATGCTTTCAATACTATACCGATTTCATCCCCTCAACACATCTTTGCCTCTTTTGTACAGTGCACCACCTAGCAAAGTGTAGGAGGCTAATTCTAACAGAAGCTTCTTCTTCTCACAGCTTGAGATGCCAGGAGAATACTGTTGAGAGGAGATTGGCTATATCTACATACCATGGAGTAATTATTTCAACTAGAAACAAGGAAGCATCAGGAAGGTCTGGATCATCCTATTCCTCTTCTTCTATTTGAGGGATCCGTGAGATAGATGATCGGCTGGGACATGGGAACGGCCACACTTAGTGACTACTTCAAAATCAAACACTTGGAAGAGGAGCAACCATCTCATCATTCATCCTTTAACATCTACTTTGTTCATCAGGAAGGACATGGCTTCATGATCCACATAGAACTTGAAATGCATTGACAATAGATAGTGTCGAAACTTCTCCAGTGAAAACACCATTGCCAAACACTCAAGTCTATCACTGTGTAGTTCTGTTCCCTATCCGTAATCTTTCGGCTTGCATAATAAATGGATTGATCTAATTTAGAGGGGCCCTTTTGACATAGGACAACACCTAGCCCTTCAACTAATGTATATGTGTGCACATGAAACTCCTTCGTCCAGTCAGGAGGCTGCAAAATAGGTGCTTGGATACGGCACTATTTTAGGGGTATTAAAGGCTCCTTCATAGTCATCAGTCCAAAGAAAATCCGCATCTTTCCTTAGGAGCTTGTGCAGAGGGGCTGCCTTGGTTGCAAAATGTGCAATAAATCTTCTATAGTAGCCCACATGACCAAGAAATCCTCTCAATTGCTTGAGATTTGTTGGTACTGTTAAAGCGGCAATCTTCGCCGGGTCTGTTGCAATCCCTTGTGCAGAGACAATATGGCCTAGAAAAACTCCTGATGAGATGCCAAAGACACATTTGTCGGGGTTGAGAGAAATCCCATACTCGTGGCATCTGTCAAAACATTGCTCTAGGTGTCCCCAGTGCTCGCGGATTAAGCTATAGACACAGAAGTCATCGTGATACACCTCAATGAAATCATGCAGATGATTCTGGAAAGCAGCCATCATTACTCGTTGGAAGGTGGCAGGAGCATTACAAGAGCCCGAATGGCATCACTCTATAGGCATAGGTCCCCCATTCTGTGGTGAAGGTTGTTTTAGATTGGTCCTCTTCTATGATTTGTACTTGGTTATATCCACTGAATCCATCCAAGAGGGAATACACTTCATGGCTTGCCACTGTGTCCAACAATTGGTCCGTAAAAGGGATAGGGAAACGATCCTTCTTCGTCTTTAAATTGAGCTTTCGAAAGTCGACACATATTTGAAGTTTCCCGTTCTTCTTGGGTACTACCACAATGGGCGAAACCCATTCACTATTAGCCACGGGATAAATGAACTCTGCTTCAAGAAGTTTTAATAATTCAGCCTTCACCAGAGCTAAATAATTAGGATTCATACGTCTTTGTCTTTGCCTTACAGGTTTGGCATCAGGCTCTAGGTCAATGTGATGTTGACATACTGTGGGATCAATCCCCTTTAGGTCTTTATATGACCAAGCAAACACATCTAAGTTCTCTTTGAGTAGGTCTCGCAAGATTACTAGTTCTCCTTCTGGAAGATTGAGACCCACTTTCAGGTGATGTTCAGTACCGTCAGTATCCAAGAACGTTGCTTGCCTTTCACCTTCCACTTCGTGGATAAATGTCCCACGGATTGCTTCTAGATAAAGGTCAGCTACTCGTTCAAGAGAGTAGTTATTAACCCTCAAACGAACGAAGGTAGAAAATCCGAAAAAGCTAAAGCAGAAGACAAAGACAAAGACCAAGGCAAAGAGGAACGGAAGACAAAGACGCATAAGGAGAAGAGTCCTAAATAAAGGAGAAAGGCACACAAGGAAAAGCGCAAGTCAAAACTTTTGTAAAAGAGCGCAAGCGCATCATGGTTTAATTCAAGGAGCGCCAGGCTCTCACCCGTGCAATTTGTAAATGTAGACGGGCGGTGGAAAGGAAGCTAGGAAGATAGAAGGACAATGGGGAAAATGGCCTAGGTAGGCTATGGTCGGCCATGTAAAAAAGGGGAAAAGGGGATGACCGCCCAAAAGGGATTTAGGGTTTTGTATATAAAGTTGAAAAGTGAATGAGAAGCTCATTCTTGTGTGTGGCAAAAAGTGGCTCTCTTCTTCTTCCTCCTCTTCTTGTTCTTGCTTGCTTGAGCTTGTGCTTGAGAGAGGGAGTGTGAGAGTGTGAGGGAGTGAGTGTGTGAGGGTGAGGGACCGAGGAGAAGAAGCTCTCCATCTTCTCCTCTCTTCTTCTCTTCTCTTCTCTTCTCTTCTCTTCTCTTGCTCGCGGTGATGGAGCTTGGAGCGTGGAGCTTGAGGATGGAGCTTGCTTGAGGCTTGCACTTGGATCGTGGAGCTACCGGAGTGCGCGGGAGAGGAGGTAATTCGATCGGCATGAGGTAAGCTCACTACACCCGTAGATACGCATGGTGCGTCGGCTATGTGAGAGGTAGCCATTAGTGCTTGGCTTGGAACGCTTGAAGCAATAAGCGGTCCGTGGGTATTGGCGGTTGAGTGAAAGCTCCCATAGTAGTGTCCTCGTCGATGTTCCACTAAAGCCAGTGTCCTCCTTCTGAACAGATGACTCTTTTATCTGTTGAGGTTGTTGGAAGGGTATCAGATCTTTGTTTGCTTCTGTGTGAGTGGTAATTTCTTCTGGACTTAGGGATTTATCTTCAAAGGATGCGTCTAGGAATATCACATAGCATGGATCTTCTAGGGGCCGTGGCTCTAAGGTCTTTGGCTTCTGTTGACAAGGGGCATCATCATCATCTTTTCTCTGAAATGAATAGTTAGGGCGACAGGAGCCACTGGTGAACTTACTTTTTATGTTTTAAATCCATTGCTTATACAGATTCTGCATACTTTATGGTCCATTGGCCAATCCAAATGGAACCATAATCATTCCATACAGCACCCTGAGATCTTCGACCTCTGAGGTCTCTGTAGGGATATCAACAAGATCATCCCTATCAAAGGAAATTCTTCATCTGCACTTTCATAACCTGCTTCGTTTTCTTCCTCATCATTTTCATCCTCTTCCTCTAAAGGCTCTGTCTCTGCTTTTGTAGAGGCTCTGTAAGAGAAGAACATATCATTTGCCTCTGCATCTGCTTCTACTTCTATCACAGCTTCTAACTCTACTTCTGCCTCTGGCTCTAGCTCTGGCTCTATGTATGTCTGTCTCTGTGACTGCCTCTGTATCCGCTGTCTCTGTTCTGCCTCTACTCTATATCTGTACTGTCTCTGTATCTATCTCTGCTATATATCTGTTCTGCCTCTGTTCTGTCTCTACGGCTGTCATGTAACGGGGAGAACAGTACATCCATGCTTCTATTTCACTGTCAGAGGTGATTTCAGAAGTTAATTCTAGTTAAGGCATGAGGTATTCTCTCATTGACAAGGATTTTGCTTTCCTTGGTAGTTGGCTTACAGTGCCCACTGTTAGGGACTATGCCTCTGTTTTCTTAGAAAAGATCTACTTAACAACCTCTTCATCTCTTGATGTACCATCTATTACCTCATTGGAGGAGTCAGTTATGACTTCAATGGATGTGGATCCATTACCTTTTTGCCATCCATACAACTTCAACACCGCTTTGTTGGGTCCTCTACCTAGGGTTAGGGTTCCTTTAAACCAGTCCATTCTAGCTCTTGCTTCAAAAAGCCAAGGTCTTCCCAACAGCAGAGGGTATGGGGTCCCATAAGAATTTGGTTTGACCACCAAATATGTCAGTCAATAGTCTCTTCCTGCAAGGGTTGTTTTTACGTATGGGAGGATGCCCAACGGTTTGATTCTGCTTTGGTCTGCCAATCTGATAAGCCACTATGTAGGTTGAATTCCTTGCAACCTTAAGTCCTTCATTGTCACGTCCATCATTATGTTTACTGATGAGCCTCCATCAATCAATGCATCTGAAATAAAGCATCCTTCTATCCATACACTAATCTCCGGGGTTCTAGGATCTAGGAAGGCATTAGCCACATCAACTTCCTTTACAGGCTCCAGGGCCTTATTGGTCTTGGTCGCTGTTGAAGGAGTGAACCTCAGTCCACGTCTTCTTGTCAAGATGCTTTTGAATTTCTTTCGGTAGCTAGGAGATAGCATCAGCAAACTGTTGGAATGTTAAGTTTGGTTTAAAAGTGTCTAGATCTTTGACCAAGTCATAATCTTTGATCTTTCCTTTTTCATCTAATAATTGTAGCATCGACACTTCCTCTATTTCTGGATGTGCTTCTGTATCATCTATCTCCTGGACCTCTGGTCCTGTTTTTGGGACTGTCTCTGTAACTCTCTGTGACACTACAGTGCTCTGTACTGCACTGTTCTGTTCTGTACTACTTTGTTCCTCTATTGGTAGGTTGAACTTCACAATCTTGGCAGGAGAATTATTTTCGTTCTAAACAACCAGTTCCTTCTTCTTGGTGCGCGTGACAACAACAACTTCCAACTCTACCAAATTGGAGGCAGGCTCTTGTACCTTCTATTGGCTATCAGTGCCATTGGCCTTTACAGGGGCTGGGCTTGGACAGTCCTTTGCAGTGTGGCCTTCTCCTTTACATCGCCTGCATAAGGGCTTGTAATCCACAAATCGTCTAGGGTTTGGACAATTCGGGGAGATATGTCCCTTTTCTCCACACCTGTAACATTCCACCTCTGATCTTTGACCACTGCCAGACTATTGTCCTCTGTAACTTTGAGAGGGAAACCTCCTTGGACTGAAATTAGGACCAAATTCCCTAGTCTTTGGTCCAATATCCTGTGTTGTCATTTTGGATTCCAGCAAGTTGAATCTTGCATTTTCATCCTTTTGTCTTCGTTCATACATCTCTTTTAGAGAGCAAATATCCTCTGTATGGTTCTTCTGCAAATAGTAGGAACAGAAGGCTCCAGGAATGGTTGGTTTTTGGGTACATTCAGTGGCTAAATGTCCCACTTGATGACGCTTTCCGCACCATGTATTAGAGCGCATCACATCTCTTCCAACTCTCGCAGGAGTGGATATATTGACGGTATTCACCTTTAGCATCTGTAGGTGCTCTATAATCACATCCATAAGCTCTTTCTTGATACTTGCAAAACTGAGTTGGATAAGTAGTCCTTCAGATTTTCACCTATGAAGTGCTTGTAGTAGGGTTTTGGGAAGCTTCTGTAATTACTGCATACACTGGTTGGGTCGATCTAGAGGGTCCTCTATTCTGGTTTTGATTCAGAGCTCCTGCTGACTTGGGGTTGTTGATTCCAATTGGTAGGATTCCACTGTTGTTGAGTCGCCATTGAAGGAACTGTTTGAGGCCACTGTTGTTGTGGTTGAACCATCATTTGAGGCACTGTCGTCTGTGGTGACCACAATGGATTAGGTGCATTATACTGCGGCACTGTTTGCATCTGGGGATAGGTGTAGGGAACTGTCCCTGGGACTGCATTTGGTGGGTATACCATTCCTAGCATGGAAGGAGGTAAGACTCCTCTTCCTGGAGTCATTGACAGCCTTGCTTCAACCTCATTATACAATCTTGCACATTCCATTGCAGCTTGCAGATTGACTGGTCTTCTCAATTCCACGAACTTGCGAACTTCTGGTTGTAGGCCTCTGAGAAACACTCATTTCTGAATGCCTTCGTCTAGATGATGGTTAGTCCATCTCTTCAGGATGGATTCCATTCGTGAGACATAAGCTTCTATTCTTTCGCCAAAGGACTGACTTAGGTTCATGAACTCCTCTCGCATCCGCTCTTCAAAACATTCATGCCTGAATTTAGTGAGGAAGGCCAACTTCAGGTCGTCCCATGTGCCAAAGTTCCTACTGCTTGTCTCTCATACCACTGAAACGCCGAGCCCTTGAAAGTGGCAGGAAATATTGCTAACCAATGCTCAAGGGTTCTTGCATTGTTAGCCACACATGCTACCATGAACTCTGCTACATGAAGATCAAGGTCTAGCGCTTGCCTCTTAATTGCATCATTCATTAGGGGGTTGGCTCCAACCAGTTGGTCTGTACTCAACAAGATAGTATCAGAGAGGGCTTCAGTCTCGTGGGGATTCTCTAGCCAACATCTCTTCTACTTCCTTCTTTTCAACATCTCTGAATTCAGCTTTCAAACCACTACAGAGGGGAAGATATTCCATTCTGAAAGTATCAAAACTCATTCTTCTTAGGATCGTTGTTGTGTCATTATAATAATGCCAGCTTTTGAGGGTTTCAATAGTGTATGTTGTGAAAAACACTCTGTCTACCAACTTCCAGTGGGTTGATAATTGGACAAACAGAAGATTATTAGTGCACCAAGCATCCCATGTATCTTGCTGTTGAGCATCCACGAACAAATTCCAACTCTTTTCCTTCTTGTTTTCGTGAACCTCCACAGACCACAACTCCTGGAGCTTCTTCACGATCTCCCACTTGATGATGTCTGGAAACTTCTCAATGAATGCCAAATCTTCCATGGATGGTCATTCTCTCTATTTCTACTCTTCAGTTTGTTCCCAAACAATTTGCCACCAAGATGCAAGTTTCTACTGCTTCAACAGGAAGAGGAAATAGTCCACCATATAGAGCATGCATCATGATGGTGATATGTTTCCGCCATTGTGGGATGAACTTCTTGTGAAAAGTGGCTTTGATAATGAGAATATCCAACTCTTCAATGGAAGAAGGAACTTTCCAAACATCCATTGAATTTTTCTCTTCTTGGCAATGCCATTTCCTTCATTTTCAGCCTCTTTTGAGGCTTGTTGATGGTAAGATTCCCCAGCTGCGCACCAAAAACATGGAGCCCCAAGAGGAAAACCAAGGAAAAGGGGATTCTACTACAAGAAAATCTATCTTGTAACATCAACAAGCTTTTATTTCATTCTTTTGATCATCAAAACAAAGAAAACAGCAAATCTTCACGCAGCATCATAGTAGATATCTCCCACGGATTTGATAGAATCAACCATAATCTTCAACTTCTTCATAGAATCCACCAATATAAAAAAGAACATAGAAGAATACACCATCTTTGAATGGAAATCAATCACAAAGTATTCATCTTCAATGTCTTCATAGTTTTCTCTCTCAATCTCTCATATCCAGTTACACTATTTTGATAGAATTGACTATCTCTGGCTCTCTCTCTCTCTATCCATCAATAACACATCATCTCCTCACTACAATACTCTCATAATAACTCTCAATAATCCTTATTAGGTCGTGGATGCACCTCCCAAGAGGTATGTTTGATATGAAGAGTCACTACTGTCACTGTCACTCAGTCTTCTCTTTAGTCTTCAACAACTGCTTCTTCCATTTGTTTTAGCTCTTTTGAACTTAGATTCATCCTTTCCAAAAGTTAGAAAACTTTCCCAAAGTCACACATACTTTCTACATAGCACTTAAGAAGGTCTACAGAACAGTACAGTACAGTACCAGAGCAGAACAGTTACAGAGTAGAGACAGAGCAAAGATAGAGCAGAGACAGAGGCTCTACAGAAGGTTTACAGAGGGTTACAAAAGGTCATCAGAACCTTATAAATCTTACTAAAACCATTTCAAACTATCAAAAACTATTCAATAAACTTCCAAAAGATCTCAATCTTCATCAATCATCAATCCATGCTTCATAGAGAAGAAAATCAGAACAAAACAGAAGCTATACAGAAGGTATACAGAACCAATCAGAACCTCAACAGAATCTATCAAAACATCACAAAGCTTCATATCTTCACTAAAAATCATCACGAGCTTCCAAAACATAATCAATATCATCCAAAATACTCTCAAAAACTTCCATTATCAACCATACATTACTCTAAATCCATCAAAAATCAATCATTCAGACCTCAAAAACAACAAAAATCAATCAAAAATTCAGTCTTTTTCCACTCTCAACAAAGGGGATGTGCATTTCTGCACCCTGGACATCCAAGAAACAGCACCTCCAGCATAGGTGAATACATAGCCGGAAGTGGACTTCCTACTATTTGCATGTCCTACATCATTAGAGCTATTTGGAGGTCAAAAGGAGGGCCTTGTAAGAAAATGGGTATTTGCATCATTATTTCTCTAGAAAAATACCGAAATCTTCATTTTCTAGAATAAAATAGGTGTGTTTAACAACTAGCCACCTAAAAAAGTTAGTAACACCTTTTGTGGATAATGACGGCCCACACTGATGACTGGAAAATTTAAAGTCAGGAATCTTTAGGGAGTAAGAGCACTGTAAACCTTCAATGCCATATATTATGCCACCCGTCTACATTCAATGCCATTTGTAGTTGGGAAAGTCCCACTTGACCTCTTCACCTTGCCCTCCACTAAACCCCTCTAATCCCTCCCGCCCTCCTGGCAATGGTGGTCTACTAAGCTTTTCCCTCTATTGGTAATAGCAGTCTATTGGGCTGTTGTTACCTCTATTAGCAATGGTGGACTCCCATGTCCATGTTGACAATGCCAAGTACCATCTTCATATTGACCTTGAACCTAGTTACGCTCCAGTGCAAAACGTCGTGGTGGCAACTTTGTATCAGCAAATGAAAGGAATGCTCTAAGATGTTCTGGAGCCAAGAATGTGGATATATGGTGTGATGGATCTATTTACCCACATGATCCTCAAACCTGCAGTCCACCACCTTTCTCAAGCCCAACCTTACTTCTCAGGTTTGTTGGAGATGGACAGAAAGGTTTGTTGGGCTATTGCAAATCAATTTCAGTAACCCCTACAGTTGAGAAAGAGATGTTCCAGGTTCAAAATACCCATCTTTGTCACCTTAAAGACCTTTGCAAGTTGCAAGAAGAAAAGCTCAAGCACCAAGAACAGGAGATCAACAAGCTACAAAAGCAAGTTGAACAATACAGAATGAAGAAAACATCTATTGGACCTCGGCAAAGGAAAAGAAAATTGCGAAATGTAGAGGATCTTAAGGTTAATTCAGGAGGACTCAAGAAAAGGATCAAAGCAATCAGGTAAGCATTCTCATTCTATGTACTCTCTTGCTCCTATGTGCCCTCTGATTTCTATGTGCCTTCTTCCCTCTGGCTCCTCCATACATTAACATTGGGGTTTTGCATGCAGGGTTGTATTACAGCCCGACAAGGAGAATATCAACCCAAATAGCAACCCAGCAATGCAGTTGAAACCTCTAATTAGCTCGAAGGTTGCAAAGGAACTACTGCAAGAGAAGAAATTTAAGGTTGTGCAGAGGGAGGTGGTGGATCAGTTTATTACCAACAACACCATATCCACTGAGAATGTACAAAGCACTATGGATGAGAGTGGTATTAGTCGAAAAAGATATGCCTTCTTACATAAGACTATTAAGTCTGCATTCAAAGCTAAAGGAATCACTCCAAAACTTCTACCAACCACTACAGATGTTTGGAAGCTTCGGAAGAGACTTAACGAGAGCAAAACGACTATGTTGGATCCCCGTACCACATTACAAATGAATACAAAGGGAAACGAGGCACTATCAAATATGATGAACACAACAACATCTTCATGGAGTTGGAGCTGTTGCAGAGAAGGATGGTTGAGTTTTACAATATCACACATGCTGAAACAAACTGTGTTTTCAACTTTGTTCTGAAGATGGACGAGTGTGAGATACTAAATGATAAGAAGATGGAAAGAGTAGCCATAACATTGATGGATAGAGCAATGGGAAAATTTCCCAAGGATGATCCACTGTACTTCTCAGTACAATCAGAAATGAATCTATGGTGTCTCGGTTGCTTTCTTGTATGTACTGCTAGGTCATTTTCTTGTGAATACAGTGTGGTTTATACAATCAATCTAATAGATGTATTATTTTGATTTGGTGTAGGTTTTAACCGAGGACCATGATGTCTTGGAATGGGTCTTCCAACAAACTCCCATTCCTGATCTTATTAGTGGGCAGATGCGAAGAGGCACCTTTCAAGTTGTTTGGCACCTGGCCTCTGATTTAAAGACATTAAAATGCTTATATAATTGCAATCGAGGAGCCTTGACCTTACCATGCATGTACTGCATGGAGCCTGCAAAAACCCTTGATCACAGGTGGTGGACAAAGCCACCCGACCGGCAATTGCTGGATAAGAGCTTCCGACCTATTTTTGATATACCATTGACAAATGTGCACATTTGTACTATGCAAGCTCTATGTTGTGTCATAGAGAAACTAATCAACCTCTACATTGGGTTTGTATGGAAAATTAGAAATCAGTCTGAATGCCGTGATGGCATTGCTGCTATTGAAAAGGTATTATCCAGTATGTAGCTTCATGGAGGAAATGTTCAAATTGAGCAAGACCAGAAGCTCTCCACCAATGAAAAAGATCTTCCTAGAAAGGTTTCTATAGGTGGAGTGAAGGCAAGGCGATTCCTATCGAAACCAATCAACAACACAATTAAAAAGCGTGCATCCAACCACATCAGCAGGATAGAGTACGAGCAATGGAGGAAACTACACATTGCAGTTAAGGACCATGAGGCTGCATCCAGAAATGCAAAGGCAGAGGTATGGCATGCAGTGGACAACATCTTCAAGATGTGCGACAAGAAGTCCTGGTCGACTTTGGATATCAAGGTTTTTCAAACACACCTTCAACAATTCAAAAAACAATTTACCACTTCCTGGATAGAAAACAACATAACACATTACATGGTAAGCTTCAAAATCTGGCCTACATCATTTTGCATCTCAGGATATAATTCTAAAACATATGATATTGTTGTATGTCAGCACATCATCTATAATCATCTACCATTCTTCATTCAAAAGTATGGTGATCCAAGCATATGGAGCACTCAGGGAATGGAGAAGTCGCATTATATGGCACGCAATGCATACTTCAGACATACTCAACATGGTGGTGGCAGTCATAAAGGAAATAGCCTTGTGAACTCTTCCAGTGGTTCTACAGACGAATAATGCAACAGCTTCACAAAGAAGAGACTCTACGTTCATCAAAGATTGTGTAGGCTTTGAGGGAAGTTCAATCAAAAAGGGAGAAGAAGATTCAAGCATTCAGAAACTCAAATGCTCTTCAATCACAACAAAGATGGAGATAGGAACGCCACTTTATTAACCATCGATGGGTGAAGAAACTGTAGTTAGATGCAGTGAACACATTGTAACCAAAAAGCCACTTACAAAGCAATGGACTGTATTAACAATGTGTAATGAAATGTTGCGGAATACATCATACATCTTTTTGCCTCTCAGTTGGTCTATATTCTAGTAAAAGTTGGTCTTGTTTTCTCTTGAGTCGTATTAACTGGTTCTTTCCATAGGGTTCCAGCTACTCACTGTCTTCTATTCCTAATGCTAACGCAAGCCCTACATAGGCACTAAAATAGCCCATTCTTGAGCATCGGGATGCAGGCTGGTAGCCAAAGACATCCAGGACTGTGAACTTGTCTACCAAAATTGCCTTCTCGTAGGTGCTAGGGATAGGCTGTCCACTGAGAAACCGGGAGAGAGTTTTGAAGAAATATGTGGCCACAACACCTTCATCACTGAAGTTGTTGTGGTGCACTAAAACCTTCGATTTTGCAAGCCCCCTCAGGTAGTGCCTTAGAGCTACATCGTGTCCATGGAACTCTCTTCTGTGCCTGATTAGATACTCATCTACTTCTCCGAACAACCTCTACAATAAACCAAATAGACCAAATCCGAATTACAATGAGAAGAATAAGAACCTCCACCATAATCTAATCAAAGCAAACGATGAAAGCAAAGTAAGCATCACCTCCAGTTTCTCGTCACAGAGGAAGGTTTTCTCGTTCTGAAGGTTCACACTACCCATGCTCTCCCCTTGACGTTCCTCCAGGAAATGAGCAGTGCTTTCCTGCAACTTGTCATAGCCCATAACTTCCTGAAATTGCATGAACTCCCGCTCACTTGGCACTCTGCCTCTTTCCCTATCTTCTTTCACCCTATTGAACCACAAAAGGAGGCACTGACCTACATCAAAATTCTCCTCTAGTGACAGGTCTTCCATATCATCGTCGGAAACAAACCCACCCTCCTCCTCTGCGCTCCTTGCAATTGCTGCAAGCGCGAAGTCTTCTCTGATAGAGAACACCTTATGGATGTTGCTGAGCAACAGATACTGCTTTCCCTCAATTTGAAACTCAGGAAGAGCAGGCAGCTAGAGCGAAGTGTCAACAACACCAACTTCCCCTATGTACTGTGGAACCTTTGAAACTTTATTCTTGATATCTTTGAGACTTATTGCCTTAGTCTTATTCTCTTCCTCAGTAGGCGAGAACTCTTCCTCCACTCTGACTCCTTCAATGTCTCCTTCCACATCCGGGCCCTTATCCTCTGTCTCCTCTTCTGGCTCATACAATAACTCAACATTTGTATTGGGCAGATTCTTGTATAGACAATGCAGGTATAGGATGAACCCCATCTCCACTGACACAAGCTTGCAGTCCTTCTTGTGCATTGGACACCAAAATGGCCTATAAGGGCCCGTCAGAAGGAGATAACGTTTATACAGGATGTTGTTCTACTTCTTGTCCTTTGTGCAATCAAGGAGATAAATAGAGTCCCTCTGATCTGATATCACCCGTCCTTTCTCTACCTGGGCTTCAAAATCATTGAATTCAGTAGTGTAATATTCCATGTTCTCTCTGATGATTTCCTGATACGGCATGGCTGTGTTGAATATATTTACTAAATCGAGATAATACTCTGATGCTCCCGCTTCATTGACGAAGTCTATTAAAGCCGCTGCACAATCTGCTGGCGTGGGGGCTACAGACTTTTTCTTGCTTGCTGTTTTTTTCGGAGCGAGCTCTTGCTTTGGTTGGGACATTGAGAAGTCCACCTTTCGTTTGAGGGACAGTCCCTTGGTCTTCTTTTCTGAAAGATAGACAAGACTTGAAGCAGCACAAGCTTCACACAGAGTGGAGGTTGAATATTCATGAAAACCTATCACAGCCTGAGTTTGCCAGTAATGTGAGCTTCCAATGAGAGGTGATACCTCCACAGCAGGCATCAGTGCTTGTAAAGGTTGAGCGCACTCTATGACATGGGCAGAGTCTCCCTCCTCCTCAAATGAACCTGCTGGTGATGGTGCTGAGAAATCCACTAGACGCTTTTTTGATAAACGTGCAGCGACCGCTTGTCTTCCCTTTTTGCAGACACCTGAACCCTCCCCTCTTGGCTAAGCTCAAGGTCAAGAAAATATGGCCTCTTCCAACGTCCTCCTAAACCTGCGACAACAGAATTTCCCGTTTGAAACGTATACATAAACAGAAAATATTCCAAGACCCTTATGGACTCGAAAGTGCACGGCTCGTTTAACCAAACATAAACTACGATCAAAATTCTCAGCTCCTTGACATGCATAAGCACATTTGTAGTCTTGATACGGCCATATGCGCGTCAAAGAGCAGGAGATTATGACTCCTGTTGATTTGTGTGTGGCACGCCAAGTTTGAAAAAGAGGTCAAAAAGTTGTGCGCTTTGACACGTATACATTTGTTTAACATTGTCGCAACAACCGTTACGTGTCAAAGTGCACATATACTATTTAACAAATAAATTGGTATCAGAACCAGAGAATGACCACCTCCTTCTTGAGACATCTTTCTCACTGATGATCCAGTCCACCAAGCTAATGATTGCAGCAAACTCCCTCCAATGTAGCTCTAATGGAGTCTCTCTCTCTCTCTCTCTCTCTCTCTCTCTCTCTCTCTCTCTCTCTCTCTCTCTCTCTCTCTCTCTCTCTCTCTCTCTCTCTCAAATGCTTGCACACACACACACAAATGCTTGCGCGCTCACACACACAAAGACACACACACACAGGAGGTCTCCCTCTCTCCCTTTCTCTCTCTATCTCTCTGTCAAAGGCATGCACTCTCTTTCTCTCTCAAACGCTTGCTCTCTCTCTCTCTCTCTCTCTCTCTCTCTCTCTCTCTCTCTCTCTCTCTCTCTCTCTCTCTCTCTCTCATCCTTGCAAAGCGGTGCATTCTCTCACTACCTTTATTGTACCTTACTACGGATCCCTCCGATTTCCTCGAGCCACGTGCCCACTTTCCTGCATTAACTGCAGGAAATCATCTTCTAACGGATCTGTACCATTCTCCCACGTGGGTTAAAGAGCCCGCATACATGCATTAAAGAACCATTTTTAAGTTTTGACAACGTTGTGGAATAAACACAGGAGATAGTCTAATAGTGCAACACACAGAGAGATATAGTGTGCCGTTTGCATTCCCAGGAATCACTTCGAAATCGACAGTGCCTAGGGTGAGAGAGAGAGTGTGCAACAAAATCACAAACAGAGATAGATAGAGAGAGAGAGAGAGAGAGAGAGCACCACACACAAACACACAGAGACAAAGAGAAAGAGAGAGCCCAACAGATAAACTCACTGCAAGGGAGCGAGAAGGAGCGACAGAGATGACCTTAGCTTGGACGGGTACGCAACCGGGTACGCAACCAGGTAGATATTCTTGAAACAAACCATTTTCTTCTGTTTCAATTCGCTTTGACGCGTAGCAGCATGTCATGGACCTTCAGAAGCCACTATTATGCGCAGTAAAAAGAATCATTTTCCAAGCATTTAAAAAGTTTTGCCCTTTGACGCGCAATCGCATCTCCATGGCCTGCATAAGGCACTATGTGCATCAAAGGGCACTTGTTTACTGAGCTTAGAATACGTGTAGCCCTTTGACGCATAGGTGCTTGTAAAAGGCCTTCATAAGGTACTATGCGCGTCAAAGGACTCTCATTTGGTTAGGTTAGAGTAAGGATTGCCCTTTCACAAGCAAAGGCTCATAAGGCATTAGGCAGGTGCAAAAGCACCCAGTTACTTAGCATAAAAAATGTTTCGCCCTTTGATGCGCAGACGGTCTCATTGGGCTCTTGGATGATGCTATGCGTATCAAAGTGCACTTTAATTTGTTATCAGTAAATAAGCTCCCTTTTTTTACGTATACATCCACGCCATTATGCAGGTCTAAATTGCAAGAACGAAGTCAACGGCAAGGAAAGAGAGATCTGGCCCAGGCATCGCAGCGAAAGCTGGAGCAGAGAAGGCATCAAGCACAACAAGAAAGGAAAACCCGTGCATATACTGAAACAAAATAGGTACAAAAAGGGTCAGCCAAAAATCTAACATCCTCAGGGAGTGTAGAGCGGCCCAAAAATCTACTGAGTTGTGCATACTAAAGCTCCCTTTCCAAAGGGTTGTATGAGATGTTTGTGAGAACTAGGGAATGCAGGTTCATTGGAAGAGGGCTGCCTTGATTTGTCTTCAGGAAGCTGCAAAGGACTTCATTATTGAGATTTTCAATGACCTAGCTCTTCTCATTGCACACTCTAGGAGGTGGACAATCATGTTGAAGGACCTCGATATGTTGAAGAGGCTGCGGTGGAGATACGACCACCTCTTGCACCTAGGCAACTTCGTGAACGCCAAAATGAGGGACATATTGCTTATCCCTCCTGCGAGGCAGCCTAAGGAACGGGGACCGGTTGATGTTACACATGATGTCAACACAAGAGCCAGAGCGGAGACCTTCGCAAGAAGGCAGAGGGCACAAGAAGAGAGAAAAGGGCTGGAAGCTAGAAGAGAAACTTCCCAGAAATAGCAAGAAGACAGGACCCTCCAAATGGGCAAGGAAAACTCGGAGTATCTGGCTGGACTCAAAGGAGGGCCGTACATACTTGTGGATTTTGAGAGAGGGAAAGTACAACTGAGTCTTGACATCAGGGATGTTAAGATACTTATGGACAAGGAGGCACATGTGTCAGATAGCATTATGTATGCTTGCTTAATGTAAGGAACTTAGTCTTTTACTTAGTTTCAAAGCCAATGCTTATCTCCATTCCTTTTCACGTGCTCTTTGTACTTGCTTGTGCAGGTTGATACAACAGATGCTTCCGGGTGATTGCCACCAAGAAGTATTCATCGGGAATCCACAACTATCGTAGCTTATGAGAACACCAAACACACCGTTCTCTGTTTATCACACCTGGTTTCAATTTTGTAACCCTGCAGAGGTGATAGTCCTCATCCTGCCATATGACAACAGAGGTCACTGGAGTTTGGCGTTGATCGAGCTCGACAAGCTAGTCGTATGGATGCTCAATTCTGTTCTGGGAACGCACGTAGAGTTTCAAACATAAGTATACCGGATACAGTCTATTGGTGACTTGATTGCTATCGTGAACGCTCCCTTTTTTAAATTCTTAGCCCGTTCAGTATGTTGACAATGTACAAAAATCGGTTTTCCAGATGTATTAAGAGACTACTTATGGCCCTCAAGAGCATGTTCGACAGTGCTGAACTTCACCGTGCGGATATCAAAGAGGTAAAAGTCTCTCCTTAGAAGGACAGCTATTCGTGAGGGTGGAGAGTGATGATCAACGCCGAATACTTGTTGCAGTCGCTCTTCACAGATACGCCTCTAATAAACAAGGTAATAAACTGCCAGTTCATCCTTGCATTTATTTAGTGTGCTTTGAAGCGCATATTGTCAATCAAGATCATCAGACACTCATTATCGCATCAAGGCACACAGAAAAATTTAACATGTTGTCTACTATGTAGAAAACTGTGGAGGAGTATGGCAGTGCATACGTTGAGAGATATAGGGCAAGCATGATACACACCCTCATTGCTACCTCCCAAAAGATACCGGAGGAGCAAGGTTCACCCTTGTCCGATGAAGATGTTGAGGAGGTACCGCCCAAGAGGGGACCGCATAGAGCCAAGGCTCTCCGAGAAAAGCAGAGCAAGAGTCAAAGATGGACATATCTGAAGATGAAGACGGCGGTGAAGACACAAAGAGTGAGGAGCAAGAGGAGGATGCTAAAACAAAAGGAGACGGTAACAAGGAAGAAAAGGATCCTGATGAAGGTGACCAAGGTGATCGTAACCCGGATTCGGGAGAGGGTGGTGGATCCACGGAGGAGGAAGAGGGTGGGTGAGAAACAACAAGGAACGGTAGCGGGGACAATGGAAGCAAAGGGCGGGACGGAGACGTACATGGAGATCACCAGAGCACAAAAGCACAGGGAGGTGGGGACCAAGAAAAGCATGTTGATGAAGACAAGGTAGATCTAGAGGGTGGTGGGGACAATACTGTTGAGGACGATCCTGTGGACAAAGTCCCGGGGGTTGGAGTACCTCTAGGAAATTCTCATTCCATATCTCTGGAGGTTGTATAACTTTGAAGGGAATGCGGTAGACTTTGTATGGTATAATGAATTACCGGTATTGTTTTCGTGACTATTTCTGGACTTGGTTTTCACACTTAATAACTAGTATCTTATATGCGTTGTGTGTGCCTATGCTGTTGGTCACTTCCAAAAATAATACGGAGATTCTCATCAACAAACATAATTGCTTGTAATTACCAAAGTTGTCACCATTACAAGATATAGATCGAATACAAAGGTCGATCGCTTGCAGCTTGCCAATGGCATAAGCAATAACAGTCTTGTTTTCAGAATCAATAACTAGTACCTTATATGTGCTGTCTATGCCAATGTTAGTGATTACCGAACATAAAACGAAAAAATGTACTTCCAAAATAAATCAGTTCAGTTATTCTCATCGAGAAATGAAATTGTTTGTAATTACGAGGGTCGTGTTGATTACAATACATAGATTGATTACAAAGGTAGCTTGCCAATGGCAAGACCAAAAGTGTGGGCACAGCCGTAAGGCAATAAACATATGGGTATAAACCTATCAGGAAATATACACTTTACTGTCTTCCAGGTCCTTGCACTTCATTTGCATCTCTCATCTCTTCATCACACACCTTCCATTGTGCACGAAGAAGAAGTCCATCGGTAACGTATGTGGTGACTCCTCATGTATATCCATACGTAATTGATGTAGCGTGTTTTCTTGTCGTAGACTGATGATTGTAACGAGAGTGCCTTTCTCATCCAATACCTCAATGTCCACTACTTGGTTGTTCTCCAAGCTAGCAAACTCCTGGTCCATAGGCACAAGGACTCCGCCAATGTAACTTTGGCGACCATACCAAAATGACATAATAAACGTCTGTGTTGCAATCACGTACTTCACCTGGAGCGTATCCAAAGCAATTTGGCAGTGCAACTGTTCAACCTACTTCATATACCAATGCTTATAAAGTAGCTTGGCTGAGAGAGTGTTGTTCATGTTCCGGCAAACTAGCATTGTCCTTGTCACCTTCACATCAAATGCCCTGAATAGCTCCACCAAAATAGAGACGGGCATAAAATTAATAATCTTTACGTGCTTCATGGGGATGGTGGCTTGCAGTGATCTTTGCACATCTCTGTATAACTTGCTTTGAGTCGCCTCCAATACAGTGATGTCTCGCACTGGCCACACCACTATATTCCACTCTTCTTCTAGATGGAGCTTGCGGAGGTATCCCTTTGTGTGAGCTTGGTCCCAAGCTGATAAAAATGATCATAAAAGAACACACCTTCCTCCGCAAGGCTACCCCCAGCTCTCCCTTCGTATTGTACACTACCCAGATGGCCATGGATTACACTCATGATCCCAATAACACACTCCACAGGCTACCACTCCTCATATGATAAGGGATATACATCTGCAGGACATAAACACATCCCAAAAACACATCCTAGACACATGAAACATCAAACATCAAACACCCCAATATCAAAAACACTTGAAATGTTAACTAAACTAAACAATCACCTAAAATAAATAAGCTTACAGTTTGGCCTGTGAGATGGTAGCCCTGTTTCATGGCCGGGGGCCATGACAAGTTCATTGTGCATGTAGACATGCTGCACCAGGACTTCTTTAACCATTGTCTTGCCTTGTTGGATTCTGAAGGCAATAACTCTACCCTTCCATGACCACCTGAAGACACTTTTAACATGCTTACGCTTCTGTCGGCATGGCTGCATAAGCACCCACGACCCTTTGGAGATAAAAACTTCTGTCCATCTATGCTCTTCAAGTGAAATAGGCACGGTAATGGAGAGCACTGAGGTTACGGGTCTGCGAGGCCTACAAGTATAGGCCATGGAACTTGCACAACATCTAGAAGTGATACAACGTGAAGCAAATGCCATGGAGCTAGAACACAGAGGTGAGGAATCTATCAGGTGAGCAGGGGCATGGAAGGAGAAGCTGAGGAGGAATGCAGAAAGTGCACAGAAGAGAGAATCTCAAAATAGTGAATCATCAAGTGATAAACTACACGGTTCATGTTGTGCTAATGTCAAATTCACAAGGCAATAAATACATAGGGTACATAGGATTCTGGGCACAGTTTATGCTCGAATGCTCTCGCACAATCTCCTTTCAAAATTCCTGCCTCCTACATTTACGCATATATCCATTTTGGCCCCACGTGAATCACTTTTTGGTGGCAGAAATGGTATTTTTTGACAATTTTCCCTATTTTCCTATGTTTATGGAAAATACCCAACGTTACATTGGCCTCCACCCTATTGGACGCACCCTTTTTTCTCTCTCCTTTAAAAGGCCCTCCTTTTGACATCCAAATAGCTCTAATGAATCAGAGTCAGTGTACTCCACGACTCCTGTATCCTGGCTGCCATAGCATATGCACATATCTGCAGTGCCCTTCAAGTACCTCATGATACCCTTCACAACATCCCAATGCTTCTTGCCAGGTGTAGCCATATAGCATGCCACAACACCAACTGCAAAGACAATATCTAGACAAGTGGCTATCATGGCGGCATACATAAGACTGCCTGCAAATGCATAGGGGATCTTGGCCATCTCGGCCCTGTGCTCATCTGTCTGTGAACAATCAGCCTGTGATACCTTCACATAAGAAGGCAATGGACAGCCAATAGGCTTTATGTCCTGCATGCAAAAGCACTCAAGGACTTTATGAATGTACTCCCTCTGTGACAAGCAGAGGAGTCCCTGATGCCTATTGTGTCGAATGTGCATACCAAGTATGTGAGAGGCCTGTCCCAAATCTTTCATCTCAAAGCTCTTCTTGAGCTGAGCCTTAAGAGCATCTAGCTCATCATGAGCTTTCCCTCTATCAGCATATCATCCACATAGAGTGCCAAAATCAATAAAGAACCATCATGGGCTTTCTTCGTGTAAAGACATGGATCCATAGCACTCCTGTTGTAGCCCTGTGACTGCATAAAGGCATCAAACTTATGATACCACTCCCTAGGTGCTTGTTTCAAGCCATAAAGACTTTTCTTCAATTTGCACACTAGGTGCTCCCTACCAGGTTCTGCAAAGCCCTTAGATTGCTCCATATAAATCTCATCATGCAAGTCCCCATGTAAGAAAGCCGTCTTGACATCGAGCTGGTATAAATCCAAGTCAAGCTGAGCAACCAAAGCCAAGACTAAGCATAGGGTGGTCATCTTAACCACAGGAGAGAAGACCTCATCAAAGTCCACACCGTGCTCTTGCTTAAAACCCTTTGCTACCAGTCTAGCCTTGTATGCTGGCTTGGGGTGTCCAAGGGTACTTTTCAGCTTGTACACCCACTTGCATGGCAAAGCCTTCTTGCCCATAGGCAAGGAAACCAAATCCCAACTATTATTCTTATGCAAGGAGTCTATCTCAGGCTGCATAGCCCTTTCCCAGGAGTGGCTGTCACCCCTGTGCATAGCCTCATCATAAGTGAAAGGCTCTCATGCATCTATAACCAAGACATAATGCATCGAGGGCTAAAATCTATCAGGTGGACGTCTGTCTCTAGTAGACCATCTCACGGCAAGCTCTGCTGCCTACCCAGCTGCCTATCTAACACCCTGACCATGAGCATCTGTTGGCAGATGTAGGCTGTCCAATTGGCTGTGCGGGAGCTCTCGGCTCCTCCTAAAATATGACCCTATGAATCTCAACAACTCTCTCAGGCTGCCGATGCATATTGTCTTCATGGAAGACTACATCATGACTGCGGATGACTTTCCACGCCTGCAGATCCCAGAGACTTTAACCCATCTCGCTTGCATCCCCATAACCAGGGAAAATGCATTTGACACTCTTAGGATCCAGCTTACTTCTCTTGTCCCTGGGCACATGGCAAAATGCCTCACATCCAAAGACATGAAGATGCGCATAAGAGGGAGGTTTTCTAGTCCATACCTCCTCTGCAACCTGGAAATCCAAACCACTAGAAGGTGATCTGTTTATGATATGCACAGTTGTACTAACTGCCTCAGTCCAAAAGCTCTGTGGTAGGCCTGCATGGCTAAGCATACTGTGTACACGCTCCTAGATGGTTCTATTCGTCCGCTCAACCAAACCATTCTGGGGGGGTGTAGGGGGTAGTCAATTGACGCTTAATACTCCTTTCATCACATAACTGCTCAAAAGTACATGAGACATACTCACCCCCGTTATCTGTCCTTAGGCATTTTAGCCTATACCCAGACTGGTTCTCAACCCATGTAAGCCATCTTTGAAACACAGTCAAGACATCGGATTTCAGCTTAATGGGATAAGCCCAAACTTTCCGTGAAAAATCATCTACGAAAGTAACAAAATACTTTGCACCACCCATAGGCTGAGAAGGCATGGGCCCACAGACATCCGAATGTACCAATGCCAAGGGCTCACTCATGCGTGGCCTACAAGACTTCTTATGCATAGACCTAGTCTGCCTGCCATAAAGACAATGCTCACATGAATCAAAACATGCATAATCTCAAGGGGCGGTAAGTACTGCAAACCAGAAAGCATCTTCATTCCCTTAAAAGACATATGGCCCAAATGGGCATGCCAAAGAGATACATGTGGGATAGAACCCACAGACAAAACATGATCAAGGGAAGAAGCGGATACAATCAAGGGATAGAGGCTGCTAGCCTTGGCACCTCTCGCAATCACAAGTCTGCCATGAGTGATCTTCCATGCAGAGTCTCCAAAAGATATATGATAACCGGCGTCATCAAGCTATCCAGATGACATGAGACTACGTGTCAATGTAGGTATATGACGTACATCCTGCATAACAAAACTGTTGCTAGAAGGAAACTGCATCTTGACATCACCAATGCCCACAATATCAAGAGAGCTGTCATCACCCAAGCGCACAGAACCCGAAACAGTAGGGTATGAATGAAACCACTCTTGACAAGGTGTCACATGAAAGGACGCACCTAAGTCCAAGAGCCAACACTGTGCATACATAGAGGGTATCTCTGTCATCTGTGAAGCACTAGAAGAAGCTGCAAGGATATAATCATCATCTACATCCTCAGGTTGCATAACATTGATCTCTTCAATTTTAACACTGGACTTTATAGGCACTATGCTGCGATCAAAAGACTTATCCTGCACTCTATCTTTCCCCTTATCTTTGCACCTTTCATTGCGCAGTTCATGGCATTATGGCCTAATAAGGCCCTTTTTCCCACAATGGTAACAAGTAACAACTACATTCCTGCCATGAGATTTGCTAGGTGACTTCCCATGAGACTTGGACTGAGATTTCTAAGAATCCCGTCTACGGCCATTGCCATCGCCATGCTTTCCATATCCATCATTCCTGCCTCTAACTATCATAGCATGCGACACACGAGAGGCATCCAAATTCTTATGGTTAACCTCTTCCTGCTTGCAGAAGAGCACTCTCAACATCAGATAATTTCAAGGTAGCAGTAGAGGCACATAATGCAGTGCGGAATACATCCCATGACTCATTAAGAGTACCAAGCAAGAAAAGAGGAGTGACATCCTCTGCAAAAGTGATGTCATGCGAAGTCAAGTTCTTGAGTATAGCATGGAACTGGCTCAAGTGAGTAGACATGGTCACATTCTCCTTCATGCATAGATCCATATGCTGCTTCAGCCAATACATCTAGCTCGCTGGACTTTTCTTGTCATAGAGATTCTTGATTTTATCCCACAAATGCCATGCACTCTGTTCTTCCTCAAATACATTGTAATGAACCTGTTCTTTGAGAGATAATACAATAGTGGACTTGCATAACTCATCAAGCTCAATCCATTCCTCATCTGGCATAATTGTAGGCGGATGCCCACTCAACCTCAATGATTTGATCTGTGATTTCTGCACCAACACCTGCCAAATCTGGCTCTTCCAATAAGAGTAATTCGTACCATCAAGCTTAGTGATGTTGAAAATAGCACGATTGGTGGGACGAACTCGCCATAATGCAAGCTAGAAGACTGTAGACAGTTCAAAACTGCTTGCTGTTTACTGCAGAAAATGACCAAAAAAATCACCAAAATCGAGAGAAAATGGCGAGAAAAGGGTATCCAAAGCTGTTGCCCACCAAGTACTAGTGAAAATACATCATTTCATAATATTTCAGCATGAAAAATCCATGTCAATCCAGAGTTACATGCTTGCTGTAATAAATGACAACAGGGTACTATGAGAGTCAATGGCTGACCAAATTACTGCACCAAGTCAATAAATGATAGCCAAGACATGACCAGTCATAAATGGGCATAAATCAACACCAAACAGTCATCAAGACCCTGAGAAAACACCCAAATATGTCACCAAAGCATCCGTCAATGAGTAGGCATACCCCCTAGACAATAGGGCAAAGTATACATAACACTGGCAAGACCTGACACCAGTAGGTGTATGCTCACAAGAGTGCAAAGCCCAAGCTCAGGTCAAAAGCAACTCCAAGATATCAGTGCACGAACCATGCAACATTTAAGTGTAAGAGATCCCAAAGTCTCAAGTATCTGCAAAATGCTCAAATAGCATAAACCTCCTGCTCAATGTCGGTCAAGCATACAAGATGCTCCCATTGGCACAAAAGGCAGATAAACGAGCTCAACAGCTCAATCAAACCAAGTCAAAGTACCAAAGACATGTAACCAAGACAATGCCTCAATAGCATCCCAAGAGCATGATGGCTACAAAGCAACCGTAGGTAGCATACATGAGCAAGAGATACATCCCAATAAATATCTCTGACAACCAAAATGACATCCAATACAAAAGTCTGGAATAGCAAATGAGAATCCAAGCCAAGTCTTCAGAGAGCACTAAAGCTCAACAAGTACATGGTACACTGTGCCAAGACAAATGCATCAAGCCGTAGGCGTCGGGTAAGCATGTACCTAAAGAGCATATAAATGTCAAAGCACTGACCACTATGAAGCATAGACCAATGTCAATAAGTGCAGGCTGAAATAAGCTCAAGCTTCCAAAAGCATCCGGATCCAATGACAAGCTCGAAGTCATCCCTCGATGATCAATACATCATAGCATAACCCAAGACATATACCTGAAACAACCAATAGGCATATGTCAAAGCATGAAAGATAGCTTCAGCCCAAGAGTGTTCAGCATGCATTTACTATTATAAACTGTGTATTTCCAGCCCCACAATCAGGCCAAAATCACAGCATTACATGTAGCTTCAATCCCCCAATCAATCGGGATGCAATAGGCATCAAACCGGTTATGTAGTCATGCCCAAACAAGCATATGCATAAACTGTGAATGTAGCACTAGCATCAAATGTCTGTGGACTATTTATAATAGTCCTAAAACACTGTTTTCAACCACAAACTAATGCCTGATCTCAAAGGATCAATGCCAAGCATCAATACATGTGCAAAAAAGCCCGAAATGGAGCCCGAACAAGTGCTTAATGCCAAGCTGGAGCTGGAGCTAAAGTGGCTAACTGTGTGGCTGTCCAGAAAACAGACACAAATTTGCGTGGGATTGCTACTGGTCCTGCTGGTCCTACTGGTCCACATGGCAAATCTGGAGTGGTTGGAGGGCTCAAACATGAGCCAAAGGGGCCTGGAAACAAGTCTCTAGCAGCCCATAATCGGGGGCAAAGAGATATGAAGGTTGAAAGCTTCAATGGTGGCTGCCCTGTTTACCTAGACCTATGGACTGAAATAAATCTCCAAAATAATGAAGCAATACCTCAATGTCAATGCCCTGATGGTGCCTCAATAGGCCGGGAAGAAGCTCAGGAAGCCGGGGAGTGACAGGAGCTCAAGAGAATGAGCTATGGCTGCCGGGAAGGAGACCCAAGGCAAGTGGGGATTCAATGGGAAGCTAAGAATGCCACAAGCCAAGCTCAAGAGTCGGGAAACCGTGCTCTCATACCAGTTGAAAGGTGAGAAGGATCGAAGCTTGCACTCGAGAGCTATGGTAGGAGAGCAAGAGCAAGAAAGAGAGAGACAAGAAATGGGAAATCCAACAATCACAGTGTGTGACCGGGCCTTCCTTTATTCAAACTGTCACTAAAAGAATAAAGAATAAAGTGACGGTGATGACGGTCGCCCGCCACTTGCAGTGTGCAGTGGCGGTGACTGTCAGTGTAGTAATACACGGGCAGCTAGGGCGGAGGCGCCTTTACCCCTAACAATTTCCATGTTATAGTGCATGATTTATTGCTTTTCGAACAAAAAAAATGACATGGAAATAATCTCTACACCTGCTACCACAAGCGTAACATTAAATGGTAGGGAGGGGAGGGGTCAAGAGTACTAAATAAAGGTTGAAATATGATTTTTGTGATACACTTTACATATAGGATACATTTATCTTAAAAGTTAAAAGGGTTAAGTAGTGCGAGTATGCTCGGTGTTGTCCTTATGCAATGTTACAAGTATGCTAGTAGTATGAAAATCATGAAAAGAATCGGTTGTGCACATCCACATCGCTAATTTGATTAAGTAAATTATTTATACACTTGTGGACATTCACCTTTGCATCGCATTTCATATGTATATTGTATTAGAATATCAACTCGGATTGCATAGCACTTGGTTTCCTAAATGTTGACCCATGTTGAGGGAGTGAGAAGTCACAAGATGTAGGTCTAGTACGTTTGTTTCTTTGGGGGATTGATTCAGTGAGGATTATACTTCATCTCATGGAATGATTTTTATAAAGAGAGGACTATGTGTTGTATGTGTTATATATTTGGTTGGTGTATCTTGGGGCTAATCCCCGAGGTGTAGCAGAGCCATAGTGGGGCATCGTAGTAGTCAGCCAAGGGGTGCTCTTTGTGCATGTGCTACAAGGTGCTAGGTACCATTATGTTTGAGTACTCCCAATGAGGAGTTGGGAAGGGATCCGTTGGACTATAAACAGTATGAACACATGTTTAAGTTAAACTAGTGTGTGTAGCCTCCAGACGCTCTTGGCCGCGAGGCCGTGGGGTCTTTTGATTGAGCATAGAGGTTTGGCTAGAGCCTTAGAGCCAATGCCAGGCCCATTTTTGGTCCCAATAGGTGGTGCATTTTTTGGGAGCCGCTAATAAGTGGTGGCTTCCAAATCTTGGTCGATAGGGATCAATTGATTAGTGTATGCTCAAAGGTAGTGAAATAGATCCAAAAGACTATCAAGCCAAGATTCAAAATCAATAAAGAGCTAATAGGGATAGATGGCGGGCTGAAATCATTAGAAGGTATTCTCCTCTCAATGAAGTAGCCTGATATCCCTACAGGGGAGGGATCTTAGCAATCCTAGTTCTAGAGAAATTCTTTAGGAGGAGGAGGAAGTGCTAGTACTTCCCCTCTCCTAGTCGGTTACTCCACTTTGGGTGGGGCAGTAGTTCTACTAGTTCAAAGACCCTCAACAAATTTGGTTGTCATCATGGCGCAACCTATTGCAATCCCTGCAGGGACATCGGATCTACCAAGATTAGGATTCCCTCTACTCATTTTTAATGGACTAGAAGAGGAAGATGCGGAGCTCCACATTAGTGAGTTCCAAAAGTTAATGTTCAACTGTCGAATCCAAGATGAGGGACATATGATGATGCTCTTTAATATGACTCTGAAAGGAAGAGCTACAATATGGTATCATAACCTAGAAGCTGGAACCATAACTACAATTGATATATTTTTCGCGGCCTTCCCAAGAGAGTTTGCCCCTGAAAGAGGAGGTCAATATTGGCTATGTATTCTTAATGTAATACGTCAAGAACCTCATGGGAATGTTCAAGTCTATGCTAAGAAATTGAAAGAAGTGTTTCATAAATTGCAAACTTATATTTCCATCCATGTTGCTACTCAATTGTAGTACTTTCTACATGGGCTAGACTTTAATATCGAGGTGCAATTGAGTAGTGTTGCTCTTGCTGACATTGATACCGCTATTACACGAGCAGAGAAGGTAGAGTCGCGATTACAAGTGGCCTAAGCCTCTAGGGAAAACTTAAATTCAAGTTTAGGATTTGAAAATAATTTGGCATTGACCAGTGGAAGTCAAGAAATACCCATGACCAATTTGAATGGGAGAGGGAGCATAATGTAGAATGTGCCCATGCTGCTAGCTCCTTCTAATGTGATGAGAGCAGAGTTTTGAGCCTGGGATGTGCCTAAAATTTGCCAAAAAATCTAGAATTTAGGGAAAAAATATTTAACATCAAAGGTGGCGGCTCTAGCTAGGACGATTTTAAGCATCAAGTGAAATACAACTCTTAAAAGGCGCTCGAGCGACACTTGTTGATTTTTTATAATTTTTCAGACTGTCGTGCAGGTTGTCAGGAGTTGCCAACCAATGCGGGATGTCAAGCCGGACGCCCAGAAATTTACAGCACTTGAATCGGATCCCAGACAGGGAAGTGGCCAAGAAACCGGTCAAGATACGAAGAGGTGGACTTATGTTGGCCAAAGTGGGCATGACCTTTGGGGCCTTGGGGAACATTTTATGCATCAAAACGTGGGATGAGAGAAGAAGCAAAAAATGTGGGAAGGAGATGTCAGAATGCACCCGATTTTTGCGCCCCATTGTTGGGGATGGGAGATAGTAGGTTGAATACAACCCATGGAGCAGACATTGGGCCTTGATTCCCCCCTGTGGGCTGAGCATATCGCCGTCCTTCGCCCGTCCAATGGTGGCTTGGATGGAGAATTCTGATTCTAGTCTTTCTCTCTCCTCCCTCTCTCTCCCTTAAGGGGTTGTTCTTGTGTGCAAGAGGAAAATGAAGAATGGTGAAGGAAAGCTTGTCCGGTTGAGACCGGATTGCTTCCGGGTGGATGAAGACATGAAGATTGCTGACTGTGAAGATGCTCGACATTGAATGAGGCTGATCCGCAGTCCCGTAGCAAAACTGAGATCCCGAGACATGAAGCCTAAGCAGTAATTCAAATTTTATGAAGAAAAAATGAGTTTTTATGCTATTTGGTTGATGAAACATTGTTTCCATGGGCTAATTAAGCATTATAGTGTTGTTTCCTATGAGTTTGATCAGTTTATGCTCTGAAAACTGAAAAATCATAAGTGATATGGCTGAAATTAATGGTATAAAACCCGTAAAACACACGTTTAAGGGGTAAATTGGGATTTTTTGCAAAATAAATGGGAAATATGAGACATAATATCTACAAAAACCTGAAATTTTGCTATCAAGGAACCTAAGGGCCACAACCCACAATCAATCTTAATTTATAGTCATTTTTTATTGAAAAAAATAGAGAAAAATACAAAAAAATGGTGAAAAATGGGTTTTAAATAGGAGAAAATTAGGAAACGATAAAAGGAAAATTTCAAAAAATTACATGTGTGTTTGTGCAATGTATAATGAAGGTAGAGCACAAGGTTGGCCTCGGTTTACCCTCGTTTCTATGTTTCCATTCGTGTTTATCGCTTTCTTCATGAAGAAATACACATAAAATGACCTTTTCACCTATTAACGAATGCAAAACATTAAAAGGTAGGGTGAGAGGGGAGGTTGAGCGTCAAAGTATAATCTTAAATCTGGTTTATGTGTTGCATCATGCCTATAGGACATTGTTTTAAAATAAAGAGAAAGGCAGCATGAGCGTAAGGCTCGGTGTCTTTTCTCTTTGCAATACATTAACATTAACATGGAAATCATGAAAATATTGGTTTCGCACGATGCACAACGCTGATTTTCTTCTGTTTGTGTACTAAACCATTCACATTATGCACTATGCATGGTTCATGGTATCAAAGGAAAAGCTCCTGGACTGCATAGCAATTGTTTTCTTAGGACTTTGACCCACGATTGAGAGTGTGAGATTATCCCTTGCCGTAGGATAGAAGGTCGGTTTCCTAAGGGGCTGTTAAGTGAGGACACATGGTATATCTCCTGGATTTGAAATAAAGAGAGAAGTTTGTGTTCGATCGTGTTATATGTTTAGCAGCGCATCAAGGGGCCAATCCCTGCGATGTAGGAGAGCTGCAATGGGGCCGCGGTGTTTCTACCGAGGGGTTGCCTCCATATGTGTGTGATCGTGGCATTGCCAATATGTATAGGTTCTCCCGCCGAGGAGTTTTATAAAAAGGAAAATGTTGGACTATAAATTATAAACGCATAGATTAAGCTTTAGGGCAGTTTGTCCTTTAGCATTAGATTGACGCTCCTGGTCTACGAGGCCGTGAGGGTGTTTGTGTGTCATGAGCATGAGGTCCGGCTAGTGCTATAGCCAGTGTCGGCCCATTTCAGGTCCCATCAGTGGTGCGTCTACCGGGAGCTACCAATAAGTGGTGGTTCTCGAATCTAGGGTTTCTAGGGACCAAAAGAAAGTTGGTTTATGTCCTCTGATAAGGACCGTCAAGCCAAAATACAAAACACACACACACACATATATATATATACACACACACACACACACACACACACACACACACACACACACACACACACACACACACACACACACACACACACACACACACACACACACACACACACACACACACACACACACACACACACACACACACACACACACACACACACACACACACACACACACACACACACACACACACACACACACACACACACACACACACACACACACACACACACACACACACACACACACACACACACACACACACAAACACACACATGTCTCCTTTGCCCATTTTTAATGGGTTAGCTGAAGAAGATGCGGAGTTTCACATTTGTGAATTCCAAAGGCTTATGTTCAATTATCGCATCCAAGATGAGGGACATCTTATGATGTTCTTTAATATGACGTTAAAAGGAAGGGCTACAGTATGGTATCGCAGCATAGAGTCTAGAACCATAACTACAATCGATCAATTCTATGCAGCTTTCCGAGGAGAGCATGCCCCTGAAAGAGGTGGCCATTACTGGTTGCGTGTGTTGAATGTAACACGCCAAGACCCCCATGAGAATGTGAAAGCCTATGCCAAGAAGCTTAAGGAAGTGTTTCGTAAGTTACAAACTTACATTCCTATTCCGCCAGTTGCCCAATTGCAATACTTCTTGCATGGATTGGATTTCAATATTCAAGTACAATTGAGTAGTGTGGCTTTGGCTGATATAGACACCGCCATCGCACAGGCAGAAGGAGTAGAAGCACGATTACAAACGGCCTACTCCTCTCGAATAAATATTAATTCGGGTTTAGTGCTTGGAGGCAATTTACCATTGACGAATGGAAGTCAAGGAATGCCTATATCTAACCCTAATGGGAGAGGAAGCATGGTTCAAAATGTACCTTTACTGCCATCTCCTCCCAGTGTGACTATGCCTATGACTAGTCAGTTGGCTCCACCAAATGTTAGAGGCCAAGTTTCGAATTCTAATGTTGTTCCTGTGAGTCAACAACCAATGCCCAATCAAATTGTTAGGCCAATGGAACGACAGGTCAACGATCGAGGCTATGAGTCGAGTGCATCTAATTTCCTTGGCAAAGTTAAGGATATGATGAAGCACTACACTGATATGATTTCTGAACAATATCAGCAAATAGCTGTTGATGTCAATTTCTTAAAGAAGCAGTAGAATATCATAGGGAGTCGATGCCCTGAAGAGGGTGGACCCTCAAGATTCAGCTGTGTAAGTGGTGTGGTGGACAACATTTCCCTAGAAATTGTCCAAATGTTAAATGTGATATTTGTGGGAAGTCGGGCCACTTAGCTACTACATGTTGGAGTAAGATTAGTTCTCTCCAACAAGGGAGTAAACAGCCAGGTCCAGTTAATCATAGAGCACAAGGTAATAACCTGCAGTAAAATGATGGACCAAGACAAATACTGCAAAGGGGAAAGACCACTATAGAAGAGTTGCCACCAGGCAATGGAGTCGGCCTTATCGAGGCTGTACGAGTCAATGACGCTGAGACCTCTAACCTAAGAGCCGTAACAAGAGGCCAAAAGGCTAAAGAGGTTGATAAAGATAATGCAAAACCGGTTGAGGGAAACCCTAAGCAAGGGGATAAGGGGACACAAGTCCAAAATCCTGGCATGGAAGGGGGACCTCTAAGGCCTGTTGACAAGAAAGTCGATCCTAAGAAGGATGAGGAAGTGCCAAGAAAGAAGGCAAGAGCTAAAAAAGAAGCACCAAAGCCGATCCCGAGACCAAAAGAAAGAATGGTTTGGCGAGAAAAGAGAGCTTTGGCTACCTATCATGATTTTGATTTAGCAAGTTCTCTTTGCAAAGTCAAACCAAATGTAAACCTCTTATAGTTGATTAAATTATCTCCAGGAGTACGCAAGGAATTTAAGAAGATCCTGCGTATTGGGTATATTGTAGAACCTTTGGGCATAGCACGAGTAGGGGAAGATTGGTTTGATCATGCTGAAAAGAATTGCCCTAGGGTTCCAGCTTATGTGGATGGAATATTAGTGGAACATGCTATCATAAACACTGGGTCCTCCATCAATATCATGAGTTCAGAGTTGATGGAGAGGCTAGGTCTAGGCATTCAAAAAGATAGCTCCACCCTTCTTAGAATGGTTGATGATAGTCTAAGACAACCAAAAGGTTGCGTTACTAAAGTCCATGTTACAGTTGCAAGTGTAGAATGCTTCTTGGACTTTAGGGTGATCCGATTTGCAGGACGTCCTAGCTATCGAGTTTTGCTAGGTAAGCCTTGGATCTTACGAACAGACTGTCAAGTCAATATACCCACCGGTCGCGTGGTTCTAAGTAGAGGTGCTAATCGAGTAATAGTCGATGCTTACCCTGAGTCTCCTCAAAGTGAGAGAGCTCCTTTATCCTCTACGAAATTAGAGACAGCTGATGATCCATCTAGTAGTGAGACATCATCCAGAGACAAATCTAAAGAGGGGTCCACTACATAGGATATTTATCAGATAACTCTAAATGAGCCGATAGAGCCGCAAGATAGGATAAGAGACGCGGATGTGATTGAGTTAGACCTTGGCACGCCGAATGATTTGCAGCCAATTAAATTAGGTTCCATGCTCAATTCAGCAGAAAGGGAGGACTATGTGTCCTTGATTCAAGAATTCCACGACATCTTTGCTTGGAGTTATGACGAGCTGAGAGGCATTCCTCCTAGCCTGGCTGTTCATACTATTCCTGTAAAAGAAGGCAGTCATCCTGTGCGTCAGAAAGTAAGGCGTATGCCTTTTGAATTGAGGGACGGGCTGTTTGAGGAGCTACAAAAGTTAAGGAAAGCCGGGTTAATCTTCCCTATACAACACACGGAATGGTGTTCACCAGTGGTTATCAGGATAAAGAAAAACAACCAAATCCAACTATGCGTAGATTTTAGAGAGCTGAATAAGCAGACGGTTAAGGATTACTACTCGTTGCCATTTATTGACTAGATTTTGGATCAATCAGCGGGTAGGAAAATATATTCATTTATGGATTGCTTTGCGGGTTACAACCAGATGGCAATTGCAGAAGAGGATAAGTTGAAAACAACTTTTATTATTGTCTTTGGTACTTTTGTGTACCATGTAATGGCCTTTGGTTTGTGCAATGCACAAGGATCATGGCAACGAACAGCAGACAACACCTTCGGTGATATCTCCCTAGATGAGTTGAAAGTATTTATTGATGACCTGGGGGCAGCCACTGTAAGGGAAAGGATGTTGATTATTTTAAGAAAGTGCTTTGAGCGCTGCAGACAATTTTGCATCGCTCTCAACCCACGGAAGTGTGTCTTTGGAGTGCCTTATGGGCTATTGCTAGGCCATGTGGTCAGCTCAGTAGGAATCACAACTGACCCTGAAAAGATCAAGGTTGAGCAACCCAATGTCACAATTATCGAACTAATTGAAGACAAAGAATCTCTTAAGTCTACACCTTCATTATCCAAGAGAAAGGCAATGAAGTATAGGAAACAATAGCAGCAGCAAATAACTACTAAAGCTATAAAAATGGAGCCTAAGGAGAAGAGTGAGAAGCCAATAGCCTTGAAAAACAACCAATCCATAGATATCTCCATTCATGCTTCTCTTGAAGGCACTAAGCCTATGAATGCTTCTAAAAGTTTTAAGGATTCCAAGAAAGAGGTGCTTCCAACTATTATGACTAAAAATTGATCCATCAATAAGGAAGAGCATGATGTCCAATTAAGTGGAAATAGAACTATCACAACCATTAGATGTGACTACACATCTGATAAGCAATAAGACGTGGTAGGCATAGAACCTTAGGATTACCATGAGAATCCTAAAAGCACAAGAAATTTAGAGTTTGTTCAATCTTGCTTGACTCGCCACCTTGAACCTCCCACCATATTAAATCCCAAAGTAGAAGTAATGGTAGTAGAGCAAGCTCACTTATAAAATAGAAATGCCATCGAATTCTCACAGAATTGGATGCTAGGTTTAAATTATTTGCATGCATGTATATCTATGCCAACAAGGACATGTTGCCTAAAAAATACGAGGAATAACTAGCATATCAGTTAACATGGAAGGATCAAGAACATCTTTGCAAGCACTATAATGAGTTGTTAGACAATTTTTTATAGCACATCTAAGAATAGGAAGTTGAAGAGCATTGCTTAACAATTACTTTTAAACGAAGCATTTTGTTAGCATGGCTCGTTCAAGGTAAAGGAGTTCAAACAACAAGATGAAGGACAAAGCCAATTCAAGAAATGCTGGTTTAATAATCAAGATTTGATGGGTTGAAATTGAAGGGCAATTAATGACTATCTTGGAGGAGAAAGGAGCCATATGGTGGTCTCGAAGAGACCCAACGTATGTAGCTCCTACCTCCCTTCACATGTTGGCTATTGTTTGAGACATGGATTTAGCATGACCCATCCTAGAATATCCCTTGCTTGACAAAATTCTAATGGAAGAGGAGCTACATGCCGTTCACAAGCTAGGACAAGGAACAATACTACTTGATGTTGCATAATACTTATCCTTGTTAGTAAATTTCCTACAGCTCCTCAATGCTTGTAATGCATTAGAGTATAATCCTAAGTCCTACAATTGGCTCTTAACATCTTGGAGTGAGACTGAATCATAGACTATAAATGTGTATAAATCAAACATGTTTTCAATAATTGTATATAGATCAATCTGGACGTGAAAAAATCCTACACACCCTACAAGCAACGACTATTAAGGTGAGATAAATAGAATCAAAACCAACACAATTGAACTCAAGTAAGTGGTACTTCTTCTGACACAGCCCTATCAATGGAGTTTAAAGCACGTCAACTACATGTACTCTCACATTTTTATCAAGTGAATGCAAAACAACACATGTGACTAAGCTAGCAGATCAATGTTGGTTCCAACCCATCAAGAAGTATCATTCCCTTGAAAAACTACCAAAAGCAGTACCAAGCAACAAAGGCCTATGCACAACACTTCAATGGATGAGAATCAATGACCACATATGTGAAGATCATTCTCCACATTCAAGTGTGCCTCCATAGGCACTCTCAACTATTCTCTCTTTCCACAAACAAGGCACAATACAATAAGAAGACAAGCTTTAATCAATGGCAAAAGTTATGTCATCACCCAACCATCAAACTCAAGGATACCTTGCCTCGAGTCCCATGAACCTAGGGGTCCTTATGTTAGGTATGTCCAATGGCCTTGGTCAACTAGCTTCATCCCTAACCCCTAACCCACTTCCTATTCCCCCATGCAAACTAAGGGCACGTCAAGGGTAGGATGCATCTAGGGAGTCTCATCTTGCCTACGGTGGTTAAACATGTCTTCTCGAGTCACTCACACAAGTTTTTCTAACCTTTTCCAATCTCTTAGTACTACGACAACAATACACGAAGCACGATAATTAACAAGTCAATTGGGAATCATTCAATGCTATAGTTCTCCTCACTATGGTCTCTAGTCATTGTTAAAGAATATTTGTCATCATCACATCCACGATTGTGAGCCCCATGGACCTCACAATACATGAAGCATGATGATTAGGAAGTCAATTGGGAATCATTCAATGCTATAGTTCTCCTCACTATGGTCTCTAATCATTGTTAAAGAATCTTTGTCATCATCACATCCATGATTGTGAGCCCCATGGACCTCACATCACCTCTAAATTTTGCTCATCGTATTTTCCCCTTGCCTCTTGCATCCCTTATCAACAATGACAATACTTCCCATGAGCTACCCATTCAATGGTGCCCTACGTCATTGACAATCGACAAATGGAATCCATCATGTTTTCTTCTAGCTATGTAATAGCCTATATAAGCACATGCACTCATATAGTACTTGCACCATAACCTATACATGAATTGTGTCCTATAGGGTGGGACAACACTTTGGTTGTTGTCTCGAGTTCAACCCATCTCCCAATCCAATAAGATGTCCTGATGAGCATACAAAATAAACTAGCACTCTCTAAGAAAAGAGCATGCGAGGTTTTCTCTTGTAGATACAAGTGAATTTGGCAGCTTGAAATTTCTACCTCGAGCTAACAACATCCATGGTGACTAGCTTCAACCATTCCATTTTATTCCAAACAATCTCCCACTAGAAGATCCTAATCCCGTGAGTTACATCTTGTCCACACCACTTCTTACTTGGCATCTAATGTGCAAAACAACTCAAATTCCCACATTTAGCTTTTAGTAACTTCAATGTCCAAATATAGCTCCAACAACAGTCACTACTCTCCTCATAGTGACCCTACAACTCTCTCCAATATTTCTTATCTTTGGTGTAAGCTAAAGCATGCTACCTTTGATGAAGAGTGCCTTTGGACTAGCATTCAGGTAGGAGGGGGTTAATGTTAACCATAAAATGGAAACGTTACAGAATAGTAGAGCCAACAGGCAAAAGCAGACGATGGGAAAAAGAGGAAAGAGAAGCACAAATCAAGAGATATGCAATAATTTTTTGTCAATATCCACAATCATACAATCATTTATAATATTATTTTGAGAGCCAAGCATAGCACATGTGCAAGTTGTAATATTTTATGTTAAGAAGAAAAACTTGCAACTTGGCAAGAGCCTATTAAACACTAGCTTTCATTCACTTTCACGATAGTCCTTGTAATCTAAATACATATGAATAAATCAGGAAACACTAGCCAAGAGTGAAATAGGAGAGACGGGTGCCCAACTTAAGTGAAAGCCCAAACTCAAAACCCAATGTATAAAAGTTGGAAAGTGGATGGATCAACTATTTTGTGGTATGCAAACTTGAGAGCATGCTTCTTCTTCTTGCTTCTAATCTATCTACTTGTGCTCCACCTTGAGAGTGAGTATGAGAGTGAAGGAGAGAGTATGGGACTTAATAGGTGAAGCTTCTTCCTTGCATGTGCTCTTCTCTTCTTCCCCTTCTTGGGTGAGAGGCATATTAGAGCATAGATTGAGTTTCTCCTCTTCTTCTTCATGTTTCCTCCTGTAGATCAAGTGCTTGCAAATTGGATCAGAAGCTATGGAGTAGAGGAGGCAGATTGAGTATCATTGCATGGACTATGGAGCAACCAACGAGCTTTCTCTTGGTGGCATTAGGAAGAAGGCAATGCAATGAGTTCACTATACCCTTGTCGATTTGTTTATTCTTGCTTTCGTATGGTTTGGGAGAAGAATGGATAGATTGATGAGTGTGAGAGATGTATCAACTATGTGAGAGGTAGCATTGTTGAATCAAATGAAGTGGTTGAAACAATAAGCATTTTGTCAAGTCCGTGATTGAGCTTGTGAAAGCTCTGACACTAATTTGTCTTGTTCTCTCATCATGTTTTTTGCCTCCTTGGACATCTTGACAAGACTCTCACCAAGTTGGCCATAGCTCCAATTGCTTGTGAATGTTATAACATGTCTATTCCTCTTCCTAGACCTACTATCATGTAGTTGGCATAGGTCGATGATTGGCATAGATCGATGACTCTAAGGATTGATAAAGTAATACAATTGTTGTCTTTAGTACTATTAATAAGAGCATTTATGAACTAAATATTTATGAGTTATTATTAATAGTATGAACTATAAATGCTCTTATTAATAGTCGAGGATCTTCGAAGACCAAATACAACATCAACAACATATTTAACATAAAGTAAAAGAAAATGACTAACATATGAGATTGCTACTATGTGTGCTAAATATCATATCTAGCATATATGCTAGCTTTTAACTAGCTAACATATGTACTATTAAGCATGTATGCCAACTATTAACACGCTAACATTGACACACTCTTGTTAGTTAGGGGAAAACCCTCAGAAGCTCGCATGGTCAAGAGATACTACTGAGTGTTGGAATGTTTTAATGACCTATTGCTTAGATTTATCAAGTATAGAGTGGGAGATTGCTTGCATTGGTGGCGAGTAACCCTATCTATGTGGTCTATTCTCATTATTCTCATGCTTTGGTACATGGATTCCATGGCCTATTTCTTCATTCATTGAGTTCTTGTCATTGCTTCTCTTGTTCATTTCATTTGGTGCTAAATATATGTTCTTATTGCTTCCACTACCTATCTTGTTCTCACATGGTATCAAGTATTGTGGTCATGCTATGTCTTTGTTATTTTCACTCTAGGGGCATTAGTCTAGGTGAGCTTCTCCTCACATGGGAGACCTCAAATGGATGACCTAACTTTTCACCTTTTTCATGTTGGCAATCCTATATTTTCAACTCATCCATCTTCATTTCTATTGCTCCTACCATGTTTAGCATCATACTATAATTGCCTACTTGTTTCACACCTTTGTTACCTTGTGTTTAGTGGTTGGCTTGATCATGCTTGTGGTAAAAGTAATCACAAGCATATTTCAACATTAAATGAGGTTCACGTGTATTGATCTTCATGTTTAGTTCACTACATTCTCTTTAGTATTTCATTCATTCTATTGTATGCATTTTGTGTATGAACTCCATGCTTAAATTATTGAGCATTTGATTATAGGTAGGATGTATTGACCATAAGCATATTTCAACATTAAACGAGGTTCATGTGTATTGATCTTCATGCTTAGTTCACTGCATTCTCTTTAGTATTTCATTCACTCTATTGTATGCTTTCTATATATGAACTTCATGCTTAAATTATTGAGCCTTTGATTGTAGGTAGGGTGTATTGACCATAAGTGCCCTAGATACTCTCTTACACCCTTACTTCAATTCTATCTTTATTCATCATTTAATGGCTCTTATATGTAGTAACACGGATGACAAGCTCAAAGGGTTTGACTATTTGACTTGGAGTAATGCCATGAAAGCTTGGTTTTTAGAGGTAATTATGGTACCTTGTTTTTGAGTTTGGCTCCTTGTTTCAACTACCTTCCTTGGTATAATCCAATCAAGACAAATATGAATTTGAGGAAGTAGTCCTCATTGGGATGCATATGATGTCAAAGCTTATTTGGCACTCTTTCCATGCGTCACAAAAGAAGTACAACTAGTGCTCACCTCTTATGGAGAGGCTCCAACAACCACGTAAGTTGACCCTTGGTATAGTCAAGGATTAGCAATGATTGACATCAACATCAATGTATTTTTGAGGCACTTTGGTAGTAGCTTGATCATCCACTACTTGGGTAACCATGGTCCTATCTAGATGTTGTCATTATTGCATGTCTTATATATTGTTATGGGTTTCTAGAAGATCATTGTTAATAGTGTATGGGACGTGGTGATGGTTCTTAGGGGCTTTTGTTCCCTGTCATTGTGAGAGAGGGCATTAGAATCAGGCATTTCATGATTTTTGTGGGCCATTTTTTGGATTTTCAAAGGGCGACGCCATTTATGGTAGTAATGGTTGGCATTTTAGGCTTGTGGGCAATATGTTCTTTTACTAACCACTCCTCTACTTGGATTGCCTTATAGGCTTGTGGGCATTCTTTAAAAGTGACATATGTTTTGAAAGAGGCCTTTATATTAAAACGTAAATCTAAGTAAAGTTGTCAAAACCTTATGATGAGCATTCTTTTGACTTGGAAATTTTAGAAAGGGCTTTCGTAGGAGGTCAATGATCCCTTCGAGACCTATTAAAGGATTTAGATTTTTGACACATTGTGATTATTAGAAACCATTATTATAAGATGGTGATCATATCACCTAATACAAGGTGATGCCATTGCCTTGTTATCGACCTTTGTAGTGAACCCAACCTAAAGATGCCAAAGGTCGTCTGTCAACATGTGACATGAAAATTTTGCACAAAAGAAGAAAAAGCTGAGCTTTCAATGGCCATAGCCTTGCACCAAAACTTGATTTACTGGCCTTCCATTGGAACCAAGTATTGATCTTTCGATACTCAACAATTATCTTCGGTCTTCTAGAAGTAGAGAGAGAGAAAAATAGGCTAAAATTGAAAATTCAAATGCATACAACTTTACTTGAGAAATAGTATAAATATTAATAGGTTAAAAAACAATTATATTGTGACCTTAACAACCAATGTACAATGGCTGTTGAACGTCTTTCTATTAATTTTCGCTGTTCCAGTGTGCATGACACGACGAGTATTCCAGACTCTGTGATCAGGAAATCCAGTTGTGGGTCGTACTCTCTGAGCGAGTCTCAGGTTTTGAACAGATGCTGACCCGCTGGTTGAGATCATCGAGGTCTCGCCCCCTCTTGGTATGCAGCAGCAGCTGCAATACTAGCAGGAGCAGAATACCTCATCCACCGCTTCTGTCGCCGGGCATTGTGTCCCCTCAATCCAGCAGCTCTGATTATCTGAAAGGAATCCCCTCATTCGCTGTTTCGGCACGTGTCTGCACAACCGTAGCTGCATCCAGCACCCATACAAGCTTTGACAAAACCCCCATCGAAGTGGGAGGAACCTTCCAGGTGGCTGCACAAATGTGCCTTTTGTTTTGTTTTGTTTTTTGGGTTTTTCTTCCTTGGTTGGTGGAAAACCAGTGTATTAATTATAACAATGCACAGAGAGAAAGAAAGAAAGAAATATTAACGTCTACATAAGGCCAATGTGGCCTATAAGACAATCCAAAATACATCCATGTCTAATGTCATCTCATCAGTAAGGTGAAGATAACATTAAATGAGTAAGTGGCCTATGAAACGATGCTATGAAATAAGTGAGTAGCCTATGAAACAATGCTAAGAATAACGTTACAATGTGACTGTGCTAGAGTAGAACCATGTCTAGTGTTGTCCCATTGGTAGAAAGAAAAGGAAGCCCAAATTTGGTAGAAAGAAAGGGAAACCCAAATTTGACAGAACTATGTGTACAGAAAAATGCGGTGGAGATTGTAGGCTGTAGCTAATCTTAAGGTTTGGTAACTGCTCCAGTGATATACCTAGTGGTAAGTCTTCTTCGGTGTCTCCAGATAATGGCTCTGATCTGATTGTGGTGCGGCCTCCTTGGATGTGGTCTTGGTAGATGGGGTCATTGTGGTCGATGAAGTGAAATGGCTCTATCCAATGTGTGTGTGTGTGTGTGTGTGTGTGTGTGAGAGAGAGAGAGAGAGAGAGAGAGAGAGAGAGAGAGAGAGAGAGAGAGAGAGAGAGAGAGAGAGAGAGAGAGAGAGAGAGAGAGAGAGAGCTCTGCCTATAAGGTTCTCTTGGCTCGTTTGCCTCTTCGTTTCAGTCAATCCTTTCTGCTGCAAAATCAATTTTTGGAATGTATTCAGCAATTAATTGAGCCATTTGTTGTCTCTGTGTCAGTTGGGGGATACCATTGATGACTTGCTTACATGCATTGAATGGTTGAAAGGCAGAGTTCAATTTCTACAAGAAGAGGAATATGCTAAATACAAATTGCTGTCCATAGCAGAAGCTTTACACGACAATAACTGTCAATCTCATCAATTCTTTGCTTGATTGCATCAAAAATATGCTCGGGAAAATATTATGCGTTTGAAGAATGAGCAAGGTGTTATGGTGATAGATCCTACATCCATCATTTAGATGTGTGTTGATTTTTATAAATCATTGTTGGGTCCACAAGAGATTCTTTTTGATGCTGTTCACTCTACCCGCATATATATTTGTGATTTGGTTAGTTACGAGGTTTAGCTAGAATGGGTTGATTTAATGGAGGCTGATATTTTGGAGGATGAAGTGGAAGAGGTGTTGCTAATTAATGTCTAAAAGACACCAAAAAACCTATGGACCAAAATTTAGATGACATATTTGAGGAAATATGACTATTTATGAGTGTTAACAACATGGACACGCACAAGTAAGGGGATTGCAAACTAAGGGTATACAATATATTCAATAGTTTGATGAATATGTGTCTTCAACATGTGATCAATCTCCTCATATTTGGGAGATTTTTACAAATGTAAGACAATGATCTCTTAGATCCTTCTATGCAACATGGATTATTGGGTAGGACGTTGAGCATTAGTTGTATTGTCCACTCCATAGTTGTATGACATTTTCAAAGTAGAAATGGGGTTTGGAACAGGAAGCAGAGTTTCATGCTATTAACTATCAATGTACAAAGTGATGTGTGTGCATGCATCCATGCCCAAAATGGGATAGTATAGCCTACAAGCTACATTGCACAAATGATGCTTGAATTTCCATATTTAAAACATAGTACATTCTACAATTAAATGTGTTCAAACTTCGAAATGAGTTGTGACAATTCATAAACAATGATAATCTATTAACAAGGAGTAGTTAAGTCTTAAGACTTTTGAAATACTCCTAATATTACTAGTCAAGTCTAGGGCAC
Organism: Lygodium microphyllum; assembly: GCF_053477565.2. Classification (NCBI taxonomy): domain Eukaryota; kingdom Viridiplantae; phylum Streptophyta; class Polypodiopsida; order Schizaeales; family Lygodiaceae; genus Lygodium; species Lygodium microphyllum. Next base: position 2,436,965 of record NC_141139.1, on the reverse strand, counting down.
TTCTAAGTTCTAGGTTCTAACTATACTTAATCTTCAAGAAGAAGTAATGAAAGGTGAGGATATGAGTCAAATGCAAAATAGAGAAGAAAATATGATGAAATTGAATAAATGATGAAAAAAATGAATGTATGTAGACAATCCTCGGTAGAGCTGTCCAATTTGAGAGTGCAATGAATGTGGAAGCGTATGACCTGACTGAAAGAAAGAAGTGAACATAGAGAGAGAGAGAGAGAGAGAGAGAGAGAGAGAGAGAGAGAGAGAGAGAGAGAGAGAGAGAGGTTAGCGATGGTGGAACTGGCTCCCCCCTGACTTGGTGACATGTGTCGTACCCTATGTGTTGCGGGAGATCTCCCCTCAGCCAGCGTGGGGTTTGTTCTGCCCTGACGACAACATTTCGCCCTGCCAATCTTCCCGCCTTGACACCTTGCTGTGCTATCTTGCCCTGACACTTTGCTCTTCACTGGTCATCGCTGCGCCAATCTTCATGTGCCCATCTGCCCTGGGAGCTTGCTTGTGTTCCTGCGACTGTTGACAAGCTTGAAGGTCGTCTTACCTGCGGATCGTGGCTTTGCATCTGACCTGCACAAGGTCTGGTTCGTGGCATCCTGCTTTGCTTTCATGCAGACTGTGGCAGCAGAGAGAGAGAGAGAGCGCCCTGTAAATAGCTTCCGATCTCTTGTTAAAGTGGTGATACAATATGGCTGGTTTGGACATGGCCTTTATTGACCAAACGGTGGCAGTCCTTGGTCCAGATTTTGAAACAGAGGAACCAGAGGATATGGTTCCTTGCTAGAGAAGATGCCACCTGGTCCTGACCTCCAGCCTGCGGGCAAACGCACCAAGCATACTTCGGAAGATACAATGGATCTTCAGGAACGTTCTTATGCTCAGGTTGCTTCTAATTCTGTGGATTCTCAGGATGTTGACTGGGATCATTTGTTGGAGTTTGCCAACACTCTGCTTGGTGATTATGTTCAACATAATCATGAAGCGTTTTCTGACTCTGCAACTGAAGATGTGCTGGAAGCCATTGTGGATCCTAAAAATGTTTTGCGCTCATTCTTAGTGTTTTATGAACGTGCTGTTATACTCTTCTTCACTGGTAGGATCCCAGTGCTTTCTTATATTCGCCAATGGTTGCAAAGTTTGCTACAAGGGGAGTGTGTTGAAGAGATTTTTGTTGGGCCCCGAGGCTTTTATGAGGTGTTGTTGAAATCCGAGATCTGCTGACTAAACTGCCATTGTTCTTTGATTGCCATTTGGTTCATATTGTGCCATGGCGCCCAATGGCAGATTTTTAGCGCTTGCTTCAACGCAAATGCCCGGTGTGGGTTGAGGTGGAAAACTGTCTGACTATCTATTGGCCACTGTTAAAGGATGCCATGGCCGTTGTGAGTACTGTTTTGGTTCCCCCGAGTCTAAGGGCTACGAATTGTAACCGTTTGTGCATGTTATGGGACAGTGCTCGGAAAAGGCCTGCTTGGTTACATCTTAATTGCTCTGGCATGCATTCTTTGTGCTTTCGTTTGAAATGGGGTAACTTTGCAGGGCATTGTTTTTCGTGTGGAAAATTGGGGCATTTTATGGCCGAATGTCCAGCGAAGCAATCGACTTCAGTTGCTGAGTATGTTTTGCCTCCCATGGAAGATATGGTGCTTGATGCTTCGTCGCAGGATGCGACCTAGCCACCTAAAGTTTTGGATAAAGGCAAACAACATGTTTCGGGTTTGGATTTCCGTGACAATGACTGGGTAGATGTACGTGCCAAAAAAGGTAAAAGATTTGATGCTGGCATGGCGGATACTGTGCCTAATGCTTCACAAGATTCCTTGCGTACTTATATGCGTAGGAAAGACATGTTGTCTTCAGAGCACACTACTCATGCTATGGTTTCTTTTGCTCCTCGCAATCAGCCCACTAGGAAAGTATATACGGATGGTCCAAAGGGCCCACCTGCTAAGTTGGCTTTTGATGCTAGAGGTAACGTGATTACCCCATGGGATCGTTGTTATCCCCGTTCCATCCCGAAGACAGTGAATACACCGTCTACCTCTAAATCTGGCCGTTAGAACTCTTTTGCCGTGTTAGCTGATTTTTTGGATGAGGGAGTCCTTGATATTCTAGTAGAAAAGGTTAAATCGAGGCAAGCTTTGCCTCGTTCTTGATTTTCTTTTTCGAATGCACATGAAGATAGCCACGTGGAATGTGCGAGGCATTTGTTCTCGCAATAAGCAACATGCATGAGAATCAGTGGGATGTCTTGTGTGCTGTTGAGCACAGGAGTCACGGTGAAGCAGGAAAAGTTGTGGATTGCCATGGGTTTCGCTTGTTTTATGGAGGGACACATGCCATGCATTATTCTGGTGTGCTTATGATTGTACATGAGAAATATCAGCCCGTTTTTATTAAAAATGATGTACATGGTCGTTTTGTGGTGATTGAAGTTTTATTTGAAGAAGAGATCTTATGGTTAATTGGGCTCTATGCTCCAAATGACCCTTTATCCCACCGGGATCTTTGGAATACTTTGCAGACCTCCTTGTTACTTGGCAGACGGGGTTTTTTGATGGGGGATTTTAATGTGTGTTGATCCTTCACAGTCCACATTAGAGCATTCGGTGATGGACGCTCCGAAAAGCCAGGTGTGGAATGCGTTTGCTCTTGCCGTACTTAAGCAAGATCTCTGGTCATGGCTACACCCTTCTTCTATAGGGTTTACTTTTCATTCTGCGCAGTATACAACTACATGGTTGCGGTTGGACCGCATGTACATCATACTGTCAGAGTGCAGCGGTACGGAAGCGTAGGACAGAGAGAGAGAACGCAGAGAGAGAAGAGAGAGAAAGAGACAGTGGACGATGAAGATCTGCTGTATAAAGAATGCTGAATACAAAGATATGCAGATATATACACGGGCGCAGTGCGCTGGACTGCGTGTCTCCACCTCGACGATGCAACCTGCTGTTCACCTCGAAGTCCGCTGCAGTCTGCACTGTCTGCTGTCTGAAATTTGCGAACAGAGACAGAATCTGCGCGTGTCACCGGTCTGTAATTTGCGAGCAGAGAAGTGTACCAGACTGCTGAGAATGTCGGGTATAAATAGCCGAAAAACCGGGCAAAAGAGGGCGCCAGAAATGCCCAGTCGGCTGCATTGCCTGCTGCAGGTCAGACTGCCACGTGGCAGTCCGATTGCACCAGGCCACCTGCCCTGCTGCCCTGATCTGATCTCTAACACCCCCTCTCAGAGCTTGGGCAGGGCAGAAGCCTGAGGGATCTGGAATGTCTCCGAAGTAAAGCCTGAGGAAGTGCCTTCGTAAACAAATCCACAAGATTGTCCTCTGTCTTGCAGTACTCCACAGTGATGGTCTCATCCAGAAGCTTCTCTCGGATGAAGTGGTACTAGATCTCTATGTGCTTCGTCCGGGCATGAAAAACAGGGTTCCTTGCCAAGGCAATGCAACTCTCATTGTCACATCGCAGCAATGTAGGACGAGTCTGGGGGCACCCAAGCTCCTCCAATAATCTCCGAAGCCACACAGCCTCACATGTGGTGGAAGACGCGGCCCGATACTCCGCCTCAGTAGACGAAAGGGCTACCGTGGGCTGCTTCTTGCTACTCCATGAAATAACACCTGCACCCAAGGTAAAACAATAACCTGTAGTAGACCGCCTGTGGTCCATATCACCGGCCCAATCCGAGTTGCTCCAACCTGCAAGTACAAGATCTGACCCATCTGTCCCTGCGGGGTAATGAATCCCTAAATCAGACGTCCCCCTCAAATACCGAAGTATCCTCTGAGCAGGCTGCCAATGCACCGTCTTAGGTTCACTCATGAACCCTGCCAAGAGCCCAACAGCAAAACATAGATCAACCCCGGTGTTGAGAAGCCAAATCAAGGACCCAATCAACTGACGATAGTGGGACGCATCCGCCAAAGGAGAAGCTGAATGGAAAGTGGCCTTCCAATTCGGATCCATAGGAGTAGATAGGGCCCGACAATCCTCCATCTCAAAAGACACCAAGAGCTCCTGTACATATCTCTGTTGAGAGATAAAGATTCCCCTCTGAGACTGATAAATCTCATGGCCCAAAAAGAAATGGAGGAGACCCAAGTCCGTCATCTCGAACGTCCGATGTAAAGCTGACTTCGTCTCTTGGACCTGCTGTGCATCATCACCTGTGACAATCAAATCATCAACATATAAGACAAACAGCACACAACCATCCTTGGAAGTGTGAACATGTAGCTACGGACCGCCGATATCCCAACTGAGACTGGAGGAATGAATCAATCTTCTCGTTCCATGCACGCGGAGCCTGCTTGAGGCCATACAAGGCCTTCTTCAACCTGTAGACTTTCCCATCTGAAGATCCAAAGCCGGGAGGCTGCTCAACATAGATCTCCTCCTTCAAATCACCATTGAGGAAGGCCGACTTCACATCCAACTGATAAACAGGCCATCTCCTATGGCCAGCCAAAGCAAGAACAGCTCTAATGGTCGCCATACGAGCTGTGGGGGCAAAAGTATCATGACAGTCAATACCTGGGCGTTGTGCAAAACCTTTAGCAACAAGGCGAGCCTTGTGCTTATCCAAAGAACCATCGCTAAGGTATTTGGTCTTGAAGACCCACTTGACTCCAATCACCTTCTTCTTCGGGGGGCGGGGCACGAGTGACCAAGTGCCATTCCTCTCAATAGCCTCCAACTTGGCTTCCATAGCTTTCTTCCATAGTTGGAGCAAACAAGCTTTGTAGAATGTGCCTGGTGCCGCCATGACCGCCGGGGACCATCCTGCGGTCCCCACTCCTCAGGAACCCCCTGGATCCCTGAATCACGGAGTGTGTCACAGGCCCAGCGAGGAGGAGGCCGAACCTCCCCTCGTCTTTCTCCATCAGCAGAAGACTCTGGAATATCCACCGGTGGTAACTCCGCTAAGGTGTCCGGTGGAACAGTAGACTCTGTGTCAGAAACAGAATCATAATCAAAAGGTACGGGCTCCAATGGAATTGTAGAAGGAGCCCAACTCTCCCCTGGATCTCCAAGAACGGGATGCTCCTCACCCGTTGAAGTAGCCGGAACCTCCACAAACTGCACATCACGGCTAGTGTACACATCCCGCTTGACGGGATCATACAGTCGGTAGCCTTGGGACTGGGAGCTGTAGCCAACAAATACCTGTTTTCGGGAAGCTGCTTCAAATTTATCACGGTGAGCCTTGGGAATGTGAACATAAGCATCACACCCAAAGACCCGAAAGCAAGAAACATTTGGCTTCGTCCCAAAATAAGCCTCAAATGGGGTCATCCCTTCCACGGCCGAAGTAGGGGATCGATTAAGGATGTGGACTGCAGTAGCCACAACCTCGGCCCACAGAATCTGAGGGGTCTGTCGGTGCTCCATCATGGTGCGCGCCATCTCGATCACACTGCGGTTCTTCCGTTCAAGAATACAATTTTCTTGAGGAGTGTTGGTATTGGCAAACTCCTGGTGAATTCCTCTATCTGCACAAAACCGAGCAAACACATTAGAAACAAATTCACCTCCCTTGTCGGATCGCAAGGTCTTCAACTTCTGGCCCGATCAGTTCTCCTCAAAGAGAAGCCAATCCTTGAAGTGCGAGAAAGCTTCTGACTTTAATGCCAAAAAGTAGGCCCATGTCATCCTGCTGTAGTCATCCACGATCAGCATGAAGTACGAGCTCCCATGCAAGGACTCATTCCTCATAGGGCCACATAGATCCGTAGATACTAACTCCATCGGTGAAGTAGACCGCCGCGAAGCTGTGTGGGGAATGGCATCCCTATGCTGCTTCCTCCGAATGCAGGAGACACATGGCTGCTGGCTCACCACTATATCCGGCAACCCTCGAACAAGCTGTCCACGTGACGCCCTCCGAAGATAGTCATAGTTCAGGTGACCAAACCGAGCATGCCATAACTCTGACTGTGACTGAGAGGTAAGAAGAAGAGTAGAGAGGGCGGTGGAAGACTTCAGTTTGTAAATGCCGTTCTCCTCATATCCGGATGAGAGAACCTTCCTCGATCCACGATCAAGGACTTGCACCGTAGTACTGTCAAACTCCACCAAAAGGCCAAGGGAGGAAATCTTATGAACTGAAAGGAGATGGTACCCTAATCTTGGTACATGCAAAACCTCTGAGGTATGGGTACCACCTCGTCCATTGGGAATAAGCTGCATCTTACCCCGACCTGCAATAGATACTGAAGAGCCGTCTCCAATGAGAATCTGCCCACACGAGGGTCGCAACTAGGCAACACCATCTGATGAAGGAGTCATGTGCCGTGAGGCACCACTATCAACAATCCACTCTCGAGCCTGGGGAGCTGTCATCGCACCATCAGAAGCATTCGGTGAAGCGTCCTCAATGACAGCTAGATGAAGAAATGCAACTGATGAGGGTGCAGCCACCGCGCCAGAATCCTTGAGGTGTCCTTCTTCTTGGTGTCCTTCGTGTCTTTGTCAGGGCAATCCTTCTTCCAATGGCCAGTCTTTCCACAAATATGGCATGTGGAGTCTTTGCCCTTGTCCTTCTCCTTGTCCTTCTTGGACTTGTTATCCCCCTTCTTCTTTTGGTCCTTCCCCTTCTTCTGAGAGGCTTGACCTGTCAGCGCCTCCGACTTGGAAGCATTCTGTCCCTTTAACTGTTCCTCTTGGTCCAAGACCATAGGAACCAACTCTTCCCACCGAAGAGTAGACTCTCGCCCCGAAGCAATAAGGGCAGAGTAAAATGTACCGAATCGTGGCGGCAACTGGGACAATAGTGTGATCGCCATGTCTTTAGAGGAAATCGGCTTCCCCGCATTCTGAACCTGGATCTGAAGCTGCCTTAGCTTGTTAATGTGCTCCCGTAGCGAAGAAGACTTATTTACGGACAAGGTCCGCATCTGTACCTCCAAAGAAACCCGCTTCATTAGGGTCATCCGATTGTACATCTGATCAAGCTCCAGCCATATCTCCCGAGCCACCGTCAAGTGCTCGATGTGAGCGATCACGGCTGTAGTGCATGATAGAAAGAGAAAGGATCAAATCCTGGCATTCAGTTTGTCCCAATGAGACTGGGCCTTGGCCAACTCCGCACGAGCATCGGAAGAGAGTTTGGACTCATCTCTTACCGTGGGCCGGTCAATCTCCTCCTGTACTAGCTCCGCCAAATCATAGGACTCAAGAATGGCCAACATCATGACGCGCCAAATGCGGTAGTTGTCGCCGTCGAGCTTCTGATCTGCAGGAAGAGTCGGTAAGACAGGCACCTTCCAGTCCATAATCGCCTGGAACTCCAAGTCAATCTCTGTAGACATCTTCACCTGCAATGCCTTCACAAACGCAAAAGCAGCCCCCTCTGACTGGGAAAACTCAGCCTGCTAAGGCTCTTCCGCGTCCTGAACCTTCTTCACTCGCCGGAGGCGATGAAAAAGCAAAACCTGCACTTGTAGGCTGAAAACTCAAACTTCCTCCGCGTCAAATAGCAGTAAACAGCAGCAAATCCACCACCTGTACTCCTTTCCTGTGCGCCCACACTCGTTTCAGCCTTGTTCCAAGGCGCAGCCCTCCTGTTTGCCCTTAAACGCAAAAAACGCAAATTTGTGTCGCGATGGAAACTCCTCTTCAGGTTGATTCTGCACTCAGTCAGCCCTCAAACACTGCTCTGATGCCATGTCAGAGTGCAGCGGTGCGGAAGCGTAGGATTGAGAGAGAGAGAATGCAGAGAGAGAAGAGAGAGAAAGAGACAGTGGACGATGAAGATCTGCTGTATAAAGAATGCTGAATACAAAGATATGCAGATATATACACGGGCGCAGTGCGCTGGACTGCGTGTCTCCACCTCGACGATGCAACCTGCTGTTCACCTCGAAGTCCGCTGCAGTCTGCACTGTCTGCTGTCTGAAATCTGCGAACAGAGACGGAATCTGCGCGTGTCATCGGTCTGTAATCTACGAGCAGAGAAGTGTACCAGACTGCTGAGAATGTCGGGTATAAATAGCCGAAAAACCGGGCAAAAGAGGGCGCCAGAAATGCCGACTGCCTGCTGCAGGTCGGACTGCCACGTGGCAGTCCGACTGTGCAGTCCGACTGCACCAGGCCTCCTGCCCTGCTGCCCTGATCTGATCTCTAACGCATACAGGATGATGCTTTTCTTCCTGAGATGCTGGAAATGAAAGTGTTGTAGCAATATGCCTTGTTGGACCATTTTCCTCTATAGCTTGAGATGCTTGTACAACCCATTGCACCTTTTAAGTAATTTCTAGATAGACTCCCTTTGCGTTTCAACTCGTCTTATTTTAAGCATTTAATCTTTCAGGGTTATATGCAGCAATTGATTGATAGATTTTTATTGGACTTCTCCTCTGAGGGCAATGCTTCTTTTGAACAATTGCTCTCTAATGTGCAGCGGATTGTTCGGCAGTATGGGATCCATCATGCCTCTCTTTGTCGGTGGCGTCAACAAGCAGCGGAGGAATTACTGGCTTTGGTTCGTTCTCTACTGGTGGAGACTCCAGATGATGTATTTATGCTGCCATTGGCTATGCGTTTGACTGATCTTATTAAAGAGTTTCAGTTGAAATCTTATCAGCAGGCCCAATTGCAAAATTTGATTGAGAATTTGCAAGATAGTGCCTGTCAGACTCATAATTTCTTTCGAGCTCTCCATGCATCTGCTGCTCGAGAGAATATGACTAGACTCCAGGATGCAGGTCAAATGGTCACTGATCCTCAGACTATTGTGAATATGTGTAGGAATTATTTTCTAGACCTTCTTGGTTCTACTCCTTCACCTTCTGACCAAATTACTCATGCCCGCTCAGTTTTCTATGATTTGGTCCGCAATCAGGTTCCACATGACATGCAAACTACTTTGGAGACAGATATTCGTGAGGCAGAGGTTATGGATGTTTTGTTACACTTGCCCAAGGATAAAAGTCCCGGTTGGGATGGTCTCACCAATGAATTCTTTGAGGTTTTTGCTACCGGACTGGTGAAACCATTGACGGCTATGTTTCAGTAGTTTTGGGAAACGGGGTTCATGCCTTCTTCATGGAAAGAAGGACTTATCAAATTGCTTCCAAAAGTTCCTTCGCCGTCTATGTTGAAACATTGGCGACCAATTTCTTTGATGGGTTCTATGTATAAAATCTTTTCCAAAGTGATGGCGAATCGGCTCCATAAGCATCTTCCTGCCATTGTGCATCCTCTTCAATATGGTTTCATTAAGGGCCGAAACATTCTGCATAATGTCTTAAATGTGCAAATGGCTATTGACTATGCAAGGCACTCTAATCAGGAGGTTGTATTGATTCAATTGGACTTGGAAAAGGCTTTTGATTATTTAGACTGGTCTTTCATTGTAGAACTTATGTCTACTATGGGCTTTGGTACTCGGATGTCTTGTTTGATCTACACCATTAGTGCTGGGGCTTCTTCGCGAGTTATGCTGAATGGTGGTGTTACCCAGCCATTTGTCATTGCACGCTTTGTGAGATAGGGTTGCCCTTTGAGTTCTCTCTTTTTTGCCCTTGCGACTCATCCGGTTTTTTCGATGTTATCTCATATGGCAGCTTCTACTCAGTTGGCTGGATTGTCTCTTCCTTTTCGACAGCACTTCATTAGTCAATCCTTGGCTGATGACAGCTTTATGATTTTGCGTGCGGACAAGGATAATCTTCGCAAAGCATTAGATGTTTGGACTCTCTTTGGTCATGCTTCTGGTCTTCATATCAATGCTTTGAAATCAGCCATTCTCAGTTGCACGGAGTCAGATTTGCAGTCATTAGACTGGCAGGGCATGGTTGTTTCCCGTGGTTTCATTGTCAGGCATCTTGGGTACCCTTTGGGTGTTGATGTTCGGCCAAAGCAACCATTATAGTGGATTTCACAGAAACTGGCAGCTAAGTTTCTGTATTGGAAGTCACAGGCTTGGCCCTTCCATGTTCGCCTCAAAGTGGCTCAGGCAATTATGTTGGCAATGCTCACATATTTCTTGCCATTGCTGCCTTGGACTACTACTACATTGAATGCTCTTACTCAATACATTCGTTTCATGTGATGAAAGGACTCCTTGCATGCAGGCATTTCATGGATTTCTTGGTCGCACGCATATACCCCCAAACGCATGGGTGGTGGGGCTATTTTGGATGCCGAAACTCATATGCTAGCACTCCGTTGGTCTCTTTTTCGTGCCATGTGCTTGGATCATCACCCGTGGGTCTTTATAGCCCGTTATTTTCTTGAGGATCACGGGCTTGTGCATGGTAATACCCAAATTCGGAGCTCCTGGTGGCATATTCTTAATGCAGACTCTCGGTTTTCTAGTCCTTCATCATCCTTGCTTGCTCATTTGGTATGTTCCTGGAAATTGGTTCTCCAGAAGGCTCAGTGGCATCCAGCGGAGGACCGCTTAGCTACTAACTCTTTTCAACTAGAATTGTTGGCAGCCTCGAGATTACTTTCTTGGGAAGGCAAACATGAGCTCAGACCAAAATTTAACCGCATGGCACGTTTGGGCTTGACTTCAGTTGTTGCAGATGCCACCCTTGCCAGTCGCAATGCGTTGATATCGTTTTGTACAACCAGGAGGCTTTTTAGGATCCCTTCTGGATACCGTGATTTATGGGGACAACTTTTGATGGTGCTCCAGAGCAGACAACCCTTTCTTGCCCTTGCTTCGATCGTCCTTGGCAGGACTGGGACCTTGCAGGTCGGCTGAATTTGGAAAAGGCCTGAGCTAACCAGGTGTATCATCTTCTGATTAAAGATCATCAATGGCTGGTTACTAAAGCTAATACTGTATGGGGATTGGGTAAATCTCAGTCATGGTGGAAGGTAACTGTGATGGAGGGCTGGTTGAACAAGACACCTTTCAAATGCAAGGTCTTTCTTTGGAGGGTGATGATTGGTGGTCTTCCTCTTGCTTCAGCCCTTTCCAAGCGTTGAATCTCCAACGGCAATTGTTTCTTTTGCACCACCAGTGTGGAATCGGCCTGTCATCGATTTATTTCTTGCCCTCTTGCTAAGAAAATCTGGTCACTCTTGTCAGCGGTTTGGCGAGCAGTGGTTGGTTTTTCGCTAAGCCCTTTTGATTGGGTTTTTGTGCGGCCGAAATACCCCACACCTGCACAGTCGCATATAAAGATCTTGTTTCACTTTCTTAGATACTGGGGCTATTGGCACAATTGGACCATTCAGAATGCTTTTCTTTTTGATTCAGCCTCTAATGTTCAAGGACATATTGCTAGGCTTAAAGGTCTCTTGCATTGGCAGATAGATCTCATTTGGCACTCTGACTTACTCCCTCGGGAGGACTTACTTCCCTGGCATATGGCAATTTCCTCTGCTTCTTTGCCATGACTTTTGTAACTCTTTTGTCGTTTAGTACTTTATAAATATAACATCCATTATGGAAAAAGAAAAAAGAGAGAACATCATTTTCACTATCTAATTCAATTATCTTCACGAAAAAAAAAAGAGAGAGAGAACATCAAGTTTGACCAAGTAGTGAAGTGTCCTCTTTAAGGAAGGAAGAAATCTGCATCGATTGAAATACATGCTGAATACAAAAAGGACTGACTAGTCCCTACACACAACCCAAGGTGTTAGCGAGGACACCAGATTTGGTTGGAAATGATGATGGCAGCAGCAGTACCGGAGATAGAGGAGTGTACTTGATGGTTTGGCCCAGCAAGCTAGCCTACTATATAGAGCAAGAAATGGGTCAAATTGGCCAACCGACTAGCTACCAGCTAGCCGATTGCATTTAATGCAGTCAGCAAGCATATAAATGCTGAGAAAAATTGGTTGATGTGGTAGTAATATCAAGGGGGATAGGTAGGACAATGTCCGATAGGGTGGCACAGGTTGGGAAATGCAAAAAATGCGCATGAAACTCGAGAAATGCACACTGAAATGCCAGAGCTCCCATGTCTTTATCAGACTTTGACAGGAGGTCACAACTGTGAGATGATAGATTGACAACACTAAAAGTGATAGGTTAACAGATACTCCCCTAGTTGCTCTGCCTATGCTGAAGACTTTGGAACATCCATTGGTTGGGAATTTTGTGAAGAAGCAATCTCCTCATTTGTTGATGGAGCCTCAAGAGGCATTGGCTTAGGAGCCAAACTATCACTTGAAGCTCCAAGAATAGGGTGTTCCTCACCCTCCTCTGTAGTTGGAAACTCAAAGAATTGCCTATCTTGGCTTGTATAGACATCTCGTGAGATAGGATTATAAATCCTGTACCCTTGTGATTAAGAGTTGTAGCCAATGAAGCTTTTGGAAGCCAACTTAAACTTATCCTTCGATTCTTTGAGATGTGAACATATGCATCACACGTGAATACCTTGAAATAAGAAACATTCAGTTTTAGACCAAAATATGCTTCAAAAGGAGTCATATTAGCAATGATGGATGTGGGTGACCAATTTAGTACGAAAACCATATTGGCCACCACTGCTTTGGCCCAAATACATTGAGGTGTTTGCCGATGCTCCATCATCGCTCAAGCCATCTTGATCACACTCCTATTCTTTTGCTCCAATACACCATTTTCTTGATGAGGAGTGTTGGTCTTGGCAAACTCTTGATGAATTCCTTAATGTGCATAAAACTAAGCATATTCATTGGAGACAAACTCTCCACCCTTGTCAAATCTCACTATCTTAAGCTTTTGCCTTGAATAGTTCTCCTCGAAGATGAGCCAATCCTTAAATGAGAGAAAGCTTTAGATTCCAATGCTAGAAAATATGCCCATGTCATTCTTGCTATAATGATCCACAATCAACATAAAGTAAAGATCCCCTTTAAGGGACTTTGTCCATGTAGGTTCACACAAATTTCTAGAAACAAGGTCCAAGGGCTCCTTTGCCTGTCTTGAAGCTGTTAGCAGTCATGATTGTCATGCCTTGTTATCTCCTGCCTGTGAGCCTCAGTTTGAGTCAGACGAGGACATTAGGAGCTCTGACTTGTCTATCACTTGTTTTGACGGAGGAGGTAGCTCATTCTAGAGCACTCAGATGTGCATTTTCCGGGGCAGTTTCTGCATTCATCAGCTTGCCTCATCTGCCGGACATTGTCCACCTTTTCCGGGATTTTTCTGAGCATTCCTGGCATTTTTACCAGCATTAAATGCTGGTCAGATCAGCATTAAATGCTGGTCGGACATATTTATGGCCTCAAATTTCAGGTCGGCCAGTTTTTGGGTTTTTTGGCTATTTATAGCCATTTCCCACTTGGCAGTCAGTTGTATTATCATCTTCCCTCCTTCTTTGGCAGGTGCATACTCCGACTCCGTCATCTTCCTCCGTCTTCGGTGTTGCCGTCATCATCAGCCTGATCTGGTGCCCTCACTGATGCTTTGGGCTGCGTGCAGGGACTGTTCTGTCCATTTCAGTGTATTCAGCATTCATCTCAGTCAGTGCAGACTTTCTTCCTTCATTCTCTGCTGTCTCTCTCCTCTCCTCTGTGTTCGTGTTCTTCCGTTGCGCACTCTCACATGGTATCATCGCCTGATTGAGAGCACGGAGGACATACCCACTGGAGAGAGATACCTCTCTGCTGCTGTCATCTAATCTGCAACTGCCCAGGCGGCCCCTGTCGGAGGCTCTTCTTCCTGCGTTTGCTGTAAACGCTGTCTTCAGAGGCTGCCACGTCATCCAGCGACACATCATCCCTGCGTTTTCCATCAAGTTGTCCCTCCTTCTGCTGGGCGACTCATCTTCAGCCTGCGTTTTGCAGTTCTGCTGGTCGCTACCACTCCAGGCGGCACATTTCCTGCTGGCGACTCGTTTTCTGGCTGTTTCCTGGTGCTGGTGGTCTCTTTTCTGGTGATCGTCATCAGTCATCTTTGCGTTTTGCAGATCCAGGTGTTTGTAGGCATTCTCAGCCTGCGTCTTGGTGGATGGTGACCAAACTGCTGGTCATATTTCGACATCGGCACAACTTTCTTTGGTATTTTGCAGATTGGAAGATGTCTTCTCATCAGTTTACGGGCTTTGATGACTCAAATGACGAGCTTTTGTCTCAACACTCATCTGAACGGAGGCGTGATTTCTATCACGAGGACCGTCGTCCGGAGTCTATTCCTCTTTCCCGTCCCCCTTCTATTCATGTATCTCGGCAATCCCCTTCTAGTGGGCCGAAGATGCAGCCTTTGGTACCCCCTGTACAGGTACCCTTACTTCCTCAGCTGCCCAAAGAGGACCGGTTGGATGGCTCCAACTTTTCTCTATGGTCCTGCAAGGTGGAGTGTATCTTGGACTCCTTCGATCTTTGGGAGCTTGTTTCTGTTCCTATTCCCCAGCCTAAGGTTTATCCCGCAGATGGGACATCTATGGATCGTGCAGCCTTATGGGATCGGCTTAATTCTAGAGCCAGATCTTTTCTCTTTCTGAGTTTGCAGGATTCTGTCCTTGTTCATGTTCACAGGTTGAAGACTGCAGCAGACGTGTGGAGAAAGCTCGCGTCTCTCTATCAACAGAAGACGTTTGCCCACCGGATCTCTCTCGAAAAGAAGTTGCAGATGCTCGCTATTGATGATAGTTCTTCCATGAAGGACCACATCAACAGATTACAGGATATGAGGGATGAGCTTGCATCCCTCGGTCGAACGATATCTTCTGAAGACATGGCTATGATTCTTTTGACTCAGCTGCCATCGCCTCGGTTTGATGTCTTCTACACCAGCCTTCTTACATCGAGGATCCGTGAGAAGCTTCTATGGGAGGAGCTATCCCCGCTTGTCTTGGAGCATGACGAGCGACTGAGAGAGGTCAGGGCTAGTGGATCCGACTCCACTAGAGCCTTTGTTGCAAGTTCGGAAGGATAGAAGACGAAGAAGAAGAAGTCAAAGGCTAAGAAGAAGGACAGTTCTTCAGGCTCTGACTCAGATTCAGAGAGACCGAAGTGTCCACACTGTGGGAAAGGGACACATCCAGAGGAGAAATGTTGGAAGAAGTATCCTCACCTTCGTCCGGGAGCGAAGGGTGGATCTACATCGGAGCCTTCTTCTACCTCTACACCCGCTGTTACCCATGAGTCAGTGTTCCTTCATATCCATGCTTTGGAGGAGGATCCTTCTTCCGTGGCTGTAGTGTCTTCTGCGCAGCCTTGGTTAGTGGACAGTGGTGCTTCGAGTCATATGACTCCCCGAGGTGATTTGTTACAGGATCTCCGTCCATCAGAGGGTTCAGTCACTGTTGGTGACATTTTATCGGTGCCTATTAGTGGTGTTGGCACATTGCCTTTGTTTATCGACCGACCTTCGAGCTCCTTTTCACATGCCCTACATGTTCCGGATTTAGGCCTTCCCCTCCTCTCAGTTTATGGCCTTACAAGGCTTGGCACACGAGTGATCTTCACCGAGCATGCCGTTGTTATTGAGGATTCTTTTACAGGAGCTGTCTTATCTACAGGTTGGCAGGAGAGCGGGCTTTACAGGCTCCATTCCCCTTCTTTGATGCAGGGTCCTCCGAGACACTCTATTGCTACACCCGTTCCCGCTTGTGCCCCTTCTATTCCACAGGTTCCTTCCCATCCCCCACCTTCTCCTCCGGTGGTTCCCTCGTATCCCCCATCCCTTTCAGAGGGGGACGATCTCGGTGATGAGGCTGTGGATTCCCTGGCCCCTAGTGTTTTAGAGGGGGATTCCCAGGATCGTGAGGAGCTCCTTCAGCAGCAGTCTACATCGACGGACTTCATCAACCTTGGCATTCCTCTTGCCACCCCAGGATCCGTTTCTCCCTTGGCGTTCAGCCACATCCAGGATCTGAGAGGGGGTGTTAGCAGTCATGATTGTCATGCCTTGTCATCTCCTACCTGTGAGCCTCAGTCTGAGTCAGACGAGGACATTAGGAGCTCTGACTTGTCTATCACTTGTTTTGACGGAGGAGGTAGCTCATTCTAGAGCACTCAGATGTGCATTTTCCGTGGCAGTTTCTGCATTCATCAGCTTGCCTCACCTGCCGGACATTGTCCACCCTTTCCGGGATTTTTCTGAGCATTCTTGGCATTTTTACCAGCATTAAATGCTGGTCAGATCAGCATTAAATGCTGGTCTGACATATTTATGGCCTCAAATTTCAGGTCGGCCAGTTTTTGGG